>NC_139763.1:98683291-98899115 GCF_965231275.1 Zosterops lateralis | reverse complement strand
CCTTCCCAGGGGTTTGGACAACAAAGTTGCTCTGCTCCATCAAATTAAGAGACAATTCATTCAGTCAGATGGAATAGTATGTATTAACATCAACAACCTGTAGACCAGCCTGGAATGTGGATACTGTTGAGTGCAGAGCTCAGGATATTTTAACAGCATTTACTATGTGTTTCTCTGGATTGTGGAAAAAGCTCTTTTCCTTTAGGAAGATCAAGTGCACTTTGCCCCACAGAGGTCCTCTCTCTTTCCTGTGCCATGTTCCTGAAGCAGCGAAGTTTCTTGAGAAATTTCAAGCATAGTTCCCTTATCCTTAGGTCTTATACCTCTTTTTTTTTATTATTTTAAAAGTATTTTAATTTTTTTACTATTATTACAGTTTTGGGGATAGTTAATTTCTGGAGTGCTGTGCCCAGTTCTGAGCTCCTCAGGACAAGAGAGACAAGGAGCTCCTGGAGAGAGTCCAGCAGAGGCCACAAAGATGATTTGGGGTCTGGAACATCTCTTATAAGCACAGACTGCAGGAGCTGGGCCTGTTTAATCCAGAGAAGAGAAGGCTGAGAGGTGATCTCAAATAACACATGAAATATCTCAAAGGTGGGTGTCAGGAGGATGGTGCCAGACTGGTTTGAGTGGTGCTCAGTGACAGGACAAGGAGGAATGGCCATAAACTAAAAGACAATTTCACCTCAACATGAAGAACTTCTTTATGTTGAGAGTGGCAGAAGACTGGGATGGGCTGCTCAGGGAGGTCATTGAATCTCCTTCTTTGGAGACATTCAAAACTCACCTGGACAAGTTCTCTGTAACCCACTCTAGGGGCTGGGGGTGGGGGGTGGACTGGATTATTCCAGAGATCCCTTCCAACACAAAAAATTCTGTGATTCTGTGAAAGTTTTCGGACAAATGCAAATTTTTTTAAAGTGTGTGTAACAGAATCATTTGGGGTATTTCCAGGCAAGAGAGGAGAATAGTTTCTCAACCAAACTAGAAAAAGCTCAAATTACACTTTCAAGTTACACTGCAAAAAAAAAAAAAAAAAACAAAAAAACAAAAACAAAACAAAAAAAAAAAAACCCAAAACAAACAAAAAAAAAACCCACACAAAAAAACCCCCACCCCCAAAACCCCTAAACCTAACCACAAAAACAACCGCAACCAAAAACTAGATAAGCCTTTTAAAAAGTGAACTTGCGTTTTGTTTTGGCTGATTGTTTTCTTTTTTTAAAAAATACACTTGTTATCTCAAATTGCTTTGAAGGCAAAAAGCTTTCCTTTGGCGTTCACAGGAAAAAAAAAAATCTTCTCCTGATTTTTTTTTTTCTTTGCTATAAAAAACCCCACAACAAACCGCGGTTATCCAGGGAGCTCTACATTCACTCCCCGCTTGGAAGTCTGACCCGTGCGCGCTCCCGGTGGCGGCCGTGCCGTGAACGCGCAGTGGCAGCACGGAGTTGCAGTTGCCGCGGCGGCCGCCAGAGGGCAGAGCGGGCGCGGCGCTGGGCCGTGCGGGCACTCACATTCCCGTTTGGAGAGATTCCCGTTCTGGGGAATGCGGTCCAGCTCCCAGCCGTGAGCCCCAGCGGGGCTGCCTCGCATCCCCCAAGGAAGCGGCCGTGCTTAGGAAACAGCCCGTGGTTGGCGGGATTTCGGTAAAACCCTCAGAGGACAAGAGAAGTGGGACTGGGGGGGGTTCTGTGTGGGGCACCTGCAGGAGTCAGGGTTTGAAAGTTGGATGTGCGGATGGATCCCCGGAATTGCTGTCTCTCTGAGAAAGGAGGATTGCAGATGGTAGAATACACTTAACAAAGCTGACATGACCGGTGATATTTCCCTTTTGTGGCTGGAGTGATTCTGTACCATTTAAACTGCCAAACTAAAGAGGAGATTAGATTTTTTCCCCTTTATTTGATTTGTTCTTCTAGTTATATGTAATTTCGGAGTCCGCATCTCTCCTTGACCTCCCGCCCTGCAGAGATGTCCTTGACTCCTTGGGGGTCCTGACAGCAGTGACACAAGAGCTGTGCCAAGACCTGGGGGTTTTCCCAGACCTGTCTTCATGCCTGTAGGTTTTGCAGATCGAATTAATTCACAAGAGTGAAGTTGGAACAAAAGTCAGCGCTACACAAACCCGTTGCTTACTGCTTGTTTCAAAATTCCCATTCTGCGTATTTGGTGATTTACACGCATCATCTAGAGGTGGTGGATGAGCCAGACCTGAAAGGGAGATGTTGTGGAAGAGGGGAGAATTACTATAGAGCTTCCTACAGGCGTTGCTGTGTGATTTTTTAGGAATGCAGTCAAGTGTCCTTGTTCAGCATTCTGTGGTGTGGTCAGGACTCATAACAACTACACTCTTGCTGTCCTTTCTACTCTGCTATATAGCAATCAGACATGCTGTTGTTGTGATTTGTACTGTTCTGGGCCTGAAAGTCACACCTCTGTTTGGGGTTACAGCTAGCCAGAACTCTTTCGGTGAAATGCAAATGTGTCACAGTTTAGTGAAGGCTTAGTGAAGCCCAAGTTTTTTGTCAGTGCAGCATCTGCAGTGTCTTCCAGGTTTCAGCAGGAAGGAGTTTATCTCATGTGGGATTTCCCAGGCAGGACTGCCTGGGGCAGGAGGATGATGAATAAGGGATGGCATCCAGCATTTCAGCCAAAAACCAGAGGTGCTCTGAAAACAACCTACTGAAAAACGTGCGTTTCACAAAGGAATACTTGGGAAACTTGGTTCGGCTACAAGTGAGAATGTGTACAAATCTGGAGAGCTGCCATGTCCTTACCTTGTCCCTGGGGCTCTCTGGAGCCTGTGACACCAGGCCTGGTGCAGAGGAAGGGCAAGCCTGCCTGCTCTGCCCTGCTGGGGACCTCAGGTGGCACAACAGAAGGCTGGGAGAGCACCATTGCTGTTCCCACTGAGCACTGCACAGCTCCTCTCTACCTGGCAAAGTGGCAGGGTTTCTGCTGATGATTTGCTCTCTGTGTCACCATGAAAAACTATTCGCAGCTCTCCTTACACTCCACTCACCTTCCTACAGAATAAACTTTCTTCTGCCTTCCTGTAATGCTCAAAACTGCAGGCAGCAATGGCTGAAGTAGTTCACTGCTCTCCTCCTGCAAAAGGCAGCAATGCAAATTACCTGGACACTTCTGGTCAGAAAACAGCCCGTCAGCCTGGCTTAGACCTTAGTGATCATTTTGTACCATTTACCGATGATCCACTTTCAGAAATGTCTGGAATGGTGCCATTATCATACTGACCCTTACTGCTCCTCTATTTATTATCTTTTCCCCTGAATGACTAAACTAAACATTTCAGAAAAAGTTGTAAAAAAATCTGTTGTGGAGAATTATTCCTTTTGCTTAAGTTGCCTTTTGAAGAACTTTCTTAATAATGACTGAGAGTTACAGGAATGTATATGGCTTCAGAAGAGATCTGCCTCTTTTTATGTATATTTTTTCTTTTCTTATGCAGTAAGTTTCCTGAAGCACTACTGAAATTCTTTATTTCATCCTATCTCCATCTCTCACCGTGTCCCATAGGCAAATCAAGAACAAACAGGAAAGAAACCTCTGCCAGGCGCATTTCACAGATGCTCTCCCATTTTTTCTGTCGCAAGAATTAAAAGACAAAACTGCTCACTCTTCTCTTAATCATTTACCGTTTCCCACAGCTGTCACACTGCCTCCAGCTCAGCGGTCCTGCTGCCAAGATCTCGATGTAGGAAATTCACAGCCATCCTCTACTCATTCTCAGGGCTTGCCTTCAAAATTTCACCCGCAGGAAGAGCAGGGGCCGGGGCAGCTCTGGCAGAGGCAGACCTGCATGTGGCAAAAGCTTTCGTTGTCCACCCTCCCCCACTTCCTTACACACCAGTCTTGAGGTGTCTTCTTGTGTAATTAGGTTAAGTGGCTCTTGCAGAGTGAGTTAAGAGCAGATACAGAGCTGGAGCATGGAGGCACCTAAGGTCGGTTAAGGTTATTAGGCTTCAGCAACATTGCTGCAGGGGGAATGCTTGCCTCATTTTTTTTTTTTTCCCAGCAAATCCTTGTGAATTTCCTTTAAAGACAGAAAATTTTGTGTTAGAGGAGCGAGAAAGCTGCTTTCAGGAATCAGCAGACTCTCTTTGTTACTCAAATGAGAGAGTGATGTTCCCCTGCAGGTCTCTGTTCTGGCTCTCCAGCCTAATATAGCTCCCTGTCTTTAATTTATGTGTTGGCAAATGTGCCTGTGTGTACGAGTATGTGCACAAACATGCATCCACATCAGTAACACATTGCTTGCCTCTAGTGCATATAATACGGAACAGTTCCAAAAGACAGGCATTCCTCTCTTCAGAAAAGACCACCTGAAAAGCTTGTTTTAGATGGTACCGATCTCAGCTTTTTAATTGTGGAGGTGATGGGGAGCTCTGAGCAGAAACTGCTGCTAATGTGGCAGAGTTGCCAGGATGTAGATTCCCCAGCATCATGGTGCTTGCTCACAGCTGAACAGGGCAGCTCTAACATACAGCGTTGGGCAGATCAGGCTCCAGGAGCAAGGTCCCTGGTGATTTCTTCCACTTGTAGTAGAATGAACACTTTACCTTTCTGCAGCAAGCCTCTTCAGGCTCTGTCTCACGTCTGAGTGAGGAGGTGGTTCCCAGCAGCAGCCAGTGCAGCGGGAGAGAAAGCACTACAGAACTGCACACTCAGAAAAAACCTGTGTCCAAAGATTTCAACCCCTTCTTCATCCCACAGGGCATTCAAACAGTCTTGCGGGTTCTGAAGGGAGGAACGTTTGCTTTGGGTTGAAAGGTATTCCCCAAGAAATCATGTGGCTAAAAATGTTTCTGCCAGATGTTAATCTGAGATGTTACTCAGGTATTAGTGATTATAAACTATAGGGGGTGCAATAAAGCAAGTGAAAAGACCCATTCTGTCTCCGTCTCTTTCACCCTTTCTTTCCTACCCTGTTTCCCCCTGTACAGGGAGCACAGTCTCTCTGCTTAGTGAGGGCACAGTCCTGGGGTAGAAGAGGCTGGTATACCTTAGGGGCACCCCATAAAATACCCTGATGCACCCTACAACTGAGCAATGAGCTGCAGTAACATTTTACCAGGACTTGAGAATTTCCATGCTGGCACCTCTGCTCTCCCATTTTGACAACCAAATGAGATTAAAAGTTCACTCATGAATTTCAATGATGAACCCAGCCACCTCATTCTGAAGAGGTTACAGTGAATAAGATTAGCAGAGGGACAAGGTAAAGAGAAGCTTACAACTGTAATTAAGTGAACAAGGAACTTAAAAAAAAGAAGGTTATGGGAGGTTTGTGTTTGAGTGGGAACAGGCTGTGACTGCTGCTGCAGCACCACACTTAAAGCTTTACATTCAGGAGAATTGACCTCAGGTGGCATCTTTTGTGTCACCACATCTACTCATTTGTCCAAAACTTAAAACTGGCCAATCAAGGGCACTTTATAGTGGACATGCAATGGGGAAATACTGAGCTATGTGAAAGGGTGGAAGTGGTGGCTTTGAAAAGTCTAACAGTGTTTAAGAAGAAGTGGCAGTGGGAAGGTATTTTCTGGACTGGGGACACTGAGCAATACTTCCTGCTGGTTGCAGCTCAGTGTCTGAGTAAATAGAGTAATTTAATTTTTTTTTTTTTGTTTTTGTATGAGCACACAGTTATCAGTGAAGCATGGGGAAGAGGGAATGCAAACTCTCCCATGGAAAAGGAATGCATTGGTTGCTTTCATATTCAAAGTGTTTAAAACCCAGTATCCTTAGGCTTTCATGAAAAATCTCTGCATACTTTGATTAAAAATCATAAAGGTGAAAGCATGTGGGCAAGGAAGAAGATGAAGAAGATAAACAATGAGAAGTGGGAAATGAAAGCAAAAGAGTGACAGGATGGAGCAAGGGGTAGAAGACAGGTCATGTGTTGTAGCTGGTTCCATAAAAAACCTCCAGTTTCTGAAATAATGAACTAATACTTTGGTCTTTTTTGCTTGGGAGATCCGATTTCACTTTGTTTGGAAACATTTAAATAGTTGTGGCATAGTAATGAAAATGTTTATAAATCCAAAGCTTCATAAATCTACAGGAGATATAAGTAATTTGTCATCTGCTATTTGCTAGTCTCTTATAAAAATGTCAGTCATCCAAGCAGGGTTTGGCTGGGACAGCCAAATTCAGATAGGAAATGCTTAATAGGGACTACTAATTCAGGAACTGACAGCCAAGACAATCTGCTTTCTTTGAATACATGCTATTTCTTAAGAGAGGCCAGGGTGACCTAATGTCTGGGCATTATAGATCTCAGTAACATGGCCAGAGGCCTCCCTTGACTTAAACAGGGTTTGCCATACCTTGCAGTGTGTCTGGAACTCTTACCTTATCTTGCTGCTGCTTTGGCCCTTCTCTGCAAAGTGCACCTGTGCAATGGCAAAATGTTCCTCAGGGAGAAAAAGGCAAAACAGCAATTCCTTGATCCCATGAGTGAAAATAGTGATACAACACTATCTCCTCTCCCTGCCACCTTCATCTCTCACGTGATGCTTTTTGCAGTGAAATTTCCTTTGAAAAAAAAGTATGAAGGGCATTTTTCTCCTTGATGATATGTTTGAAGCCAAAGGCAAAGCCAGAGTTGCACTTTGTTTGGAGCACATGGAGCTTGGCCAGCACCATTTCAGAACAGGACAGGGACACATGGTGCCAGCCTGGTACCTCTGCTGGGCCATGGGGCTGGGATGTGTCTTGTGCCTGTCACCACATCCACAGCAGTCACACACAGCACTGTGGTGTCACTGAACTGCCCAGAGGGGGCTTGTTCACATCCAATGCCCCTTGGGCTCCTGCAGTCCCAGGACAGGACACAGGGAATCCCTCAGGATGGGGGAAAAAAAAAAAAAAAAAAAAGTTGAGTTGTGAGCTGTAATAGCACCAAAGATACATTGGTTTTTATCAGAGCTGTTGCTGGGCTTTGTTAGACTGTAAATAATTGAAAGCAACAGGAGCTCAGCATGGCAGTTGCTGGAGTCCAGTGCTTCCTCTCTGCTTTACACGTGGGATCTTTCTGGCACAAATGCAGATGTTACCCTCAGTGGTCTTGCCACTGCTTTCCAGCACAAATCCTATTTTTGACTGATTGAGTTGCATGCTGTGGTTCACCCAGGTTTTAAAGGCTGGGCATGGATGGAGTATGAGGTGGAAGGTCTCAAGAGCCCTTTTGCTTGATTATAGACAAAGTGTAGGTTCTGACTTTCACAGCTCAGTGTGGGTTCCCACAGCAACACTTTCAATAACAATTGCAAATCCCTGTGTTCTCATGTAGTCAAGCAAAATTTACATTATAATATTTTCATGGACGTATACTAGCAGTAATTGCTGTTAAATGAGGTGGGAACATTTTAAAATAATTATTTCTGTGGGGTGAAAAACCCAAGCGAAAAGATCTTTTTGTGGCCTAAGACCTTGCACAGTATGGAGAAATGCTCTAAATAATAAGCTGACAGAGAGGTTCATCTGTGACAAAGCTATTCTCCTTTCCCCAGCTGCAAACCCATGTGAGTAGGACTCTGAGGGGCAGCATGGGTTACCAATGCCTGGCTGATGCTCTCTGTGCAAGAGTGAAGTGTTGTGATATAAATCCACTGTAGACCAGATAAATCACTGAACACTTCTTATCCTCCTACCTTCTCCAGTGAGTATTTTTGAGAATTTCTTGCTGACTGTAGAAAAATAATAAAAAAAAGTAATTTTCATTTTGTACTTATTTTCTTTGTATTGCTTATCTGCAAAAAGACAACCTTTTATTATTATTATTATTATTATTTATTTTTTTTAAGATCACTATTAGTGGTTTTTAGCACCATGCCGTTGCACTTGCACATCAGGACCACAGCACATTAGGTCTGGGGTGACCTCATTCTAATGGTGTGGTGCAGGCTATAAAGAGCAACAGACTTTGCTGGGAGGCCACATGTGGTATGAGTTTTGTAGAAACTGAATTTCCTCATCCAGACTAACTCGGAGTAAAACTATGTAACATTCTGGCTAGACAACATGGGAATGAAAATAACTAACAATTGTCTTCTTTTGGATGTCCAGTTGGCTGCCTTTAGGAATTACACACACAAGCAAACAAACAAGCAAGCAAGCAAGCAAACAAACAAACAAGCAAACTAGCTAACTAACTAACAAACCCATAGTTCCCTTTCCTCAGTACCATCCTTGGACTTCTGCCTAAATCCTCCCAGTCTGGATAACTCCTACTGGCACTCCAGGAAGCACTTGCCCACATGGTGTGTCTGAATTGCTGCTGATGGGGTGATGAGATAAGATATGCAGCAATATTCCCAACAGATTAGAAATAACTTTGTTCCACTGCTACTTAATCACCCTTGAATTCTTATGTGAGGCATAATGAAAGAAACTAATTTTTGAAGGAGGTTGTGCATTATAAATCAAAATTATCCATTCGTGTGTGTTTGTAAACATGAAGGTAGATCACTTTCATTTGCCATTTTTCAGTGATCAGATCAGTGGTGGTCAGAGCATTAAAGCACCACAGGTCATATGATTATAGAAAATTCATCTATTCCCTACTCACCCAGGTTAGAATGTCATTCCTAGCAGATAGTTTGCTTACAGACCCATAAAACTTGATTTTGAGCCTTCAAAGCTGTTTCAGGCAGCCTCTTGGCACCTTTCATAATCCCCAGCAGTTACCCCACCAGTCACCCCACCAGTCAAAGAGGACGAGAAATGTTTTTCTCATGCCACAAATATTTGGGAGATGTGGTGAGTTGTCCTCAGCCAAACAAATCAGCAGCCACTTGCTCACCCTCCCTGGTGGAAAGGAGAGAAAACAGGAAGAATGAGAGCGATAAAATGTGTGGGTTGAGGTCAGGTAGATCAGTCATTGTTGCCCACAATTACTGTTACAAGGCAAAAGAAGCAGACTTGGGAAATTATCACAAATTAACATGAACATTTAATTGCTTATCCAGGTACTGTGAAACAGAACATTTCAATACTTATGGAAAGTATACAACATTTCAATACTTAGGCTTTTTCTTTGTTTTCTCAGTCTCAACTTCACTCCAGACACCTCTTTCATTTCTTGTCTTCATTCCCCTTGCTATTGCTGCTGGTTGCACTCACTCCCTTTCATGAGGCAATACAGGAGCTTGAGGTCTGGGCACAATAGTTTCTTTCTGCCAGTCATTGTTACCCTTTTCTTCTCCTGCTCCTTCCTTCTTATGCTTTTTTTATCCTCCAACAGGGTGCTTCATGGGCTACAGTACCTGCTCTGGCATGGATTATCCACGGGCCACAGTCACTTTTGGGGGGTGTTACCAACTCTGTCATGCAGTGCCTGAGACTCCTCTGCCTTGTTCTTTCCTCTTTCTCAGCTTTTAGCACCCTTCATTAAATATGTTTTCACAGCAGTGCCCGTGGTCAGCTCAGAGCAGCCACGACCTTGGTCCTGCAGTGACATTGCAGTCAGACCTCCCTGCTCCCCTCAGGGGCTGCCCCTCCAGCTGCCAACAGCTGGCAAAGCACACCCAAGAGAGATGAGTTCAGCCATTTTCCACTCCATGACTGAATGAAGTAGACTTTAATGTTTTGGTGCACAGGACAGGAGAAAGTGAGACTCACTCATGCTGAAACAGCCAAGAACAGGTTGGCTGCTGTCACAGAGCAGAGGTGCCCACTTGAGTGTCTCAGTTCTCAAACACCTTAACCTGCAAGCTGCCTAAGCTTGGGCTGTTGGGGTGGAAAAAGGTGATTTCTATCTCTTGATCATGGGTCACCACTGCTAATATATCAGTATTTTTCAAAGGAAAACATCTTTTTTGAAAAATCCTGGTCCATTTTCTGAGCATGTTTTTGAAGGAATTAACATAGCAATTCCCACAGGACAAGGTTACTGATCTATCTCCCCTGCTGAAGGATAGGGAAAGAGAATCATGAAACAGGAGTTCCTCTTCAGTCTCAAGGTCTGCCTACAAGCAGCAGGGATGATGGCAGAATTTTTTTAAGGCTTTTCAGGGTGATTGAAGGATTTTGCATTGCTTTTTTGGAGTGGTGAAGAACAGTCCTTACCCCATGAAAGCATATTCCTGATGACATACTCCTCTCAAGGGCTTTTGGACAGTTTTAAACACACATATTCTGGCTCTTAGCTAGTGTGCATCAGTGTAGGTCCATTGCAGCCAACACATCTCTATGAAAAGATGAAGCGTGTGTAAAGTAAAGAGTGGAAATTTTACTAAAACAAAATTGCTTTAATGGCTCTGATGCCCATCTAAAGGCATGCAGATTTTTTTGACATAAGTACTCTAATTTCACTGGAGTTGTTACAGTAAGAGAACCTCAGTCTCACATCTTGTACTTGTAGGTAGTAGTGGCAGTAGATTACATGTATTGTAACGATGGATGAATCAAATACATGCCCATTTCAATCCCCAGGGTAATATATTTCTCTTGGGAAAGCAATGCAATATTAGAAAAGTATGATTTTTATAAGCCTATAATTACATTTTTGCACGGCTCTATTTCCTCAGGGTCAGATTTATTGGATTACCAAAGTAATTCAGAGCAATGTCACACAGTTATGGGATAAATTACAGGTGGCCAAGGCTACTTCAGCAGAGGGAACTACTTGATTATCTGCTTTGAATTCCCAGAAACTTTAGAAAGACTCCAAAGTTGAAATACCAACTTTTCTACTTCCCTTTACTTGAATGTGTCCTCACTGTGACACTGTAAGCAGACTGTACAAAAAGTTTGCCATTTCACGAAAAGATATCTTCAAAGTGTCAGAAGTTTGACAGTGAGTCCTTTATGGCTTAAAAATCTTTAGAGATTCATCACAAAATTCGAGGAAATACGGGATTTGTATTTTTGCTTTCTCTCTCTAAGTCCTATAAGGTTTGTGTGAATTGGCCTCAACTTCTGATATGCTCTACCTTATTTTTCTTACTTCAAATCTCTTTCTTATCTAGGTCTGTGGTTTGATATCAATACAGAATTAAATCCGTGGGATGCATTTTCCAAACTCCCAAAATGTTAAATCACCGCAATATTCAAACATCATATCTGTGAAAGTGTATCTTTATCTTAGGAGCCAGAAAGCTGCATCACTCAGCAGCACACCCTGAGATACTCAGGATGCTGTAAAGAAATAAATCTGCATCTCTAGAGTGTGTAAAACACTACTCTATCCTTATTGCCATACATTTCTTTGAAATTTAAGTTGTAGTCATCCACAGAATACCACACTGATCCAAATTAATTTCTCTATAGATCATTGGGAAAGAGACACCAGTGCTTGATGTAGTTCAGCACACAAAATGAGATGCCCCAAAGAGCCGACAGTTTGAAATACAAAGTAAGTAGCTGAGAAGCTGGAAGGACTGATTATTTTGTTTTCTTTTTTAATTTCTTTTTTTTTCTCTCTTTTTAATTGATGGTATTAGCTTGCTTTTCAAAGGAGTCACAGCAAGGATGAGTCATTGGCAAAAAAAGGGAATGGCATAGTGGAGAAATGGGTCTGCCTTTCCAGCAGAGTATTGCAGGCTAGACTAAATGATGGGGAAGATCATTCGCTGGTTAAGGGGCTTTCCACAGAAAAGATGTGCAACAGGGTACTGTCATTGGGGAGAACATAGGCTGTGCTACAGCTCTAGGAGACTTCCCTGCTGCCCCCTACAAGCTGAGCATTCCTGCAGGCACAGGTGGAGAGTCAGGGATGCAGTCTTTAGCCGGGATGTTGGTGAGTGCTGGGGGGCACATACTGCATTGGGACCACAGGGGCATGTCCCTGTGCCCAGCCACCCAGAAGTGAAAGCAGGGCATGTCTGGAAAGGCAGGAGCTTGTGGGGGTTTAAAGCAGCCATCAGCCCACAGTGGAAGGCAGGGAGTGTGAGTGTAGTGAGGGCAGAGGAGAAGAAAGCACGAGTGGGTTCCAGCCTGTGCTAAATATGCATGGCTGCCAGCAGTGCTGCAATGCTCACGTTGCTGAGCACATTCATGATAAGCAACATCTTGTAAGGTTCTGCGAATTTCTGCTCCACGAGGAGGAGAACAAAGCCCAATTTATTACATAAATCTCTTCAAAATATATCAGGCACAGAGATTGCCAGCAATATGCACAATGTGACCTTGAAACTGCTACCACATCCTCTAACTAAAGCATACTCCTGGCAGTTAGCTGCGGTGGGACCTGAAGTTAGATGAAGTGGGATCAACGTCTTAAGGATGATGCAGATGCTCACACAACACACTGACAAGGTGCATCTCGTTATCATTGAAGTGCCAACAGTAAATGCCTATATTCCTGGTGCTAAAAGGATGCCCTTCTGCATTTCTTACGGCTTATTTGAATGGCTGCAGTTATATTCTAAGATGCCATCCCAGTGTCAGGTTGTAAAAAGTCAGCTGCCTTTGGAATAAAAGGAGAGTGACAGTTTGCATTACTGTCATTATTAAAGCAGGGATACAAGCAAAACGGCAGGCTGGAAGGGTAGTTAAGGCCTCTCTGACTGCAGCAGTAAATGGCTTTGGAGACAGATAAAAAAGCTTTAAAAGAGGTCCCTGGGAGACAGTGCTTGTACACAACAGAAAAGGAAAACTGTGCAGATCCAGTCTCATGATGTAATATCACAACTTTGCCATGAAAGAGTCATCTCAAAATCTCCAGTTCATTTCATGCAAAGCTGTGTGTGAAAAGCTCTATAGTGCAAGCTATTACTGTGTTTTGTGAGATCTTCCCTTTTCAGCCAGGGAAGTCAAAGCTGAATGAATCATGAAACAAAACCTGGAAATTCTCCAAGTATATGCATCATCACTAGGCCCAGTCACAAACCATCTGGATACTGTTGATGATTAACCCTCTCTGGTCAGGAAGCACTGTCCTTGAGTCAGCTGTCAGTGTACCTTTGATAAGACTTTATGGGTCTGAAACTCCAAATCTTAGGAAACATGGATCCAAAATATCATTTGCAGTCACTGTCTCAGAGAAGAGCCATGATATTTGTCCTGCAGGTATGAAGAGGGATGGAAGGATTTGTCCACTTTTGCAAAGAGACAGAGAAGAACTTGTTTGCTGTGGAGAAAGGAAAAAGGGAAAAGGAAAAGAGCTGTTTAAGATGAAGAGCAATGCTGGGATGAGGACAAATAGATACTTGTGATCTAGCTGTGCCTGGACCAGGAACTGGAAGATACCTAACTTTCTTTGCTCTCTGCTGCTAGTTACTGTGAAGATATAATCTGATTCTCTGGGAAGGGCATTTACAGTAGTTTTTGCTCATAACTGCCCTTTGCTACTAATCCTATCGGGTGTGTTAAAATACTACAGTATCTATATTTGAAAAAGATGGTGATTGAAAAAATGATGCAGACTTCTGCATTCCTACAAGAAACCTGGGACTTTCTGGGGAATGCCTGGGTCTTGTAACACAGAGAAGCAAGCTGGTGAGCAAAGGAGAGAAGTGCTAGTTTGAAGCACTGCATTGCATGTATTTGACTTATAAAATAATTTTTATTTTTCAATGTACTGTTGAAGTCTTATCTTAGTACCAGGACAGAAGCAAAATTATTATCTGCTCTTCCTGGGAATCTGCACTTAGAGGATCAGTGATTAAAGAAAGTGAAATTTAACAATGTTGCCCCTAAAGTATGGTCAGCATATTGGTTTGCATAACCTCTCAAGATAGTTGGACAAATGTGTCTGTTTGGCTGCAGTTGCTGGATCTTCCTCCAATGTGTGTTTTGAGCAGGGACAAACAGTAGCTCAAAATCTCACTTTGACAGGTAAAGGGCAGCCCATGAATTTAAGCCTGGGAATTGTGAATAAAATTGCTTCTGGCCTGCAATTTTCACTGAAAATGAGGTCTTGTTTCAGCTGTTGTTTCTTGGTCTGAATGTGTGTGCAATCTATGGGGGATTCCAGGGTTATAATGAGGCTACAAAAACATCCTGGCAACAACCTCTGTCCATTTTAGAGGAAAGCATTTTAATGAGACAGATCTGAACAATTTTGTTCAGGGAACAGTTGCTGACTGGCCAGCAGAAATCCTGCAACAATAGGTATTGGCATCATGACCACAACCTTCTCCCTCGCTGCTGAAACACAGAGCTATAAATGTCACCCCTGTGGAGTTGTCCTCACCAGTCTGTGTGAGAAACAGGTCCCTAAGGAGCAGCATTGCTGTTCACCTATGTAAATTCTCACAGGCAAAAGTGAGGGAGGCTGGCTGTGTGACACTGCACTACAGTCACTGGCAGGCTCAGAAGGCTTTGGAAGCACTGTGTTTTCACAGGAAACTCTATTTTGCTTTCCACAGGCTGTTTGAACAAAAATAGAATTAACTTATGGCCTCCATTTTTTCCCCACATCTAGGAAAAGCAGCGGCAGGCTTCCCAGAGGAGCATGTGCAGCCAGCAAATGTCACAACTCCTAGCATGAAACAGGGAGCTTGCTTTCCTGTCTTCCAATATGCCTTTATTAAGGCAAAGAGGAGATGCATTCAGCAAGTTAGGCTGGAAAACAGGAGTCACTATCCCAGACCACTGTAATGTGTGGAATTTTTAAAAGCCTTTGCAGCCATAGAGTTTGATTCAAAAAACACTGCTGATTTTGAAGACCATGGAACAGGGACCATAAAAGTAGAATTGCAGAAGTTCTTCAAACAAAAATATCCAGTTGTCCTCTTTGAGTATTAGATGGTATATAAGTGTATTTCCTCCTTTTTCCCTCTGCAGTCATTTTAATGAATCTACCAAAAATAGGTTTGTGCATTGGTGTGCAAAAGGCAAAACCAACTTCCCAGTAACATAAATCCAAATGGATGACAAAGTTGTGGCTGTAAAAATTTAACAGAGTTTATAAAAGTGAAGGAGGGCATAATTTCTCTCAGCCTTTCACTGGGGAAGCTAAGCTGGATGCAGGTGCTGGACTGGGAATTGCCTTTGGGCCTTGCTAAGAGCAATGTTGGCTGAAGGGGAAGAGTCCAGTTGTCAGGATGAGGAGCTGTGTGTCCATGCCAAGGTAGGCAAAGCATGCAGCTGGCTAAACCCAGCTGCAGGAATACCTCCAGTAAGCTGCAGCAACTGGAGAGCTCCCACTTTCCCCTGCAGTGGTATTCCACACAAGTTACACCACCAGCGGCTGTGACATTGCAGCATTAATGGCGTGGAAAGCAAACTCCTTTAAAAAGCATGTGGTCCATATGTGACAGCCCCATAGTACAAGGAAAGATACGCTTATAGATTCTCTGTGTGGGGTCAAAGTCCTGTGAGCTCCAAAAGCTGAGGTGTTTTACGAGTTGATCTTATGGAGCATGTTACCCCTACCTACCAACCTTGCCTTTTTTGTATCCTTTTGTATCACTGCTAACACAACACATCTACCAGCAATAACAGGTTACCTTTAAGGAACATAGGCATATAAGGGTTTAGGATCTTCCTGGGAAGTTTGTTCTTTTTCTGTGTTACCAGTAACACTTGCCATTCAGCACAGCTGAATTTCCTTTTTTGGTTAGCCAGTCAGGAAGTAAATACAATAACAAGCAATATATACAATAATTTTTGTGTGCTTGAACTAAACAAATTGTAAATATCTAATTAATGGGGAATTATTCTCTCCATCAATACTGAAGCCTGGAAAGAGCCAGGACAATGTCCTCCCTCTTGCTCTTATTTCCTTAACCTTTTCCTAAAATTCTGTGCATAATAATTTCCTAAAGGAAGATGTATGAGAAAATGGGACATTCATGAAAATTCCAGTTTACAAATTCCCCAAAAGTGCAAAATTCTGCCTTGCCTCAGACGAACCAAAAATTTTTTGTTCTGTGTCCCCTCCTAGATTCCTAGATTTCCTCCACTTAAGAGATGTTTCAATGATTAAAAAAATAATAATAATAAAAAAAATTTGCTGCTGAAAAGTCTGGCCAGAAAAAGATGTTAGAGGCATTTCAAATTGAGCCACAAATAGGTAGCAAGGAAAAAGCAAAGACAACATTCCAGCAATTTACGGGATAAGACTAATAGAGAGATGGGTTATCCTCTTTTGGAAGGTGTATTGCAGAAACCGTATTTAAAAATATGCTCCATAAGGAACACAGGAAGACTTATTAATGTGATCTCTACTGCCCAGGTAATTCTACAAGCTCCGCCGATCCCTCTCCAGCCGCCAGCCAGGATTTCTGCAGCTTTCAGCCCTGCTGTCCCGCTGTCCCGCTGTCCCGCTGTCCCGCTGTCCCTCTGTCCGCCCGCCAGCGCCGGGGAAACCGCAGCCGCCACCAGCAGCGACAGTGACAGAGCCGGGGACGGGTGTCCCCAGGCAGGGCAGCCGCCCACAAACCTCTGAGAATGGGATCAGCCCACAAGGAGTGCGGCAAAAGTGGGTACGGGGTGCTGCTTCCCTCTAGGGGTGATGCATCCAGCCAGCTGCTAAGCACAATGTACATTACTAAGCATAATGTAGCATAATATCCTTAGCTAGCTGAGGTTTCTATAGCAGAAATCTTCGAAAGGAAAGGAAAGGAAAGAAAAAAGAAAAGAAAAGAAAAGAAAAGAAAAGAAAAGAAAAGAAAAGAAAAGAAAAGAAAAGAAAAGAAAAGAAAAGAAAAGAAAAGAAAAAAGGTTTTCCAGATTCAATAGCTTATTGGGATTAAGTGGCATCAGTATTATGGTATTGTTAGGGGGAAGTGGTGTAACTATGCAAACACCTTGTAAAGGGGATACTTATGCTTCTCTCATGTTTTTTAAAAAAATCGAAGTCAGGAAAAGTAAACTAAAAATCTGCTGACATCTTCATTTCATTCTTATGGAAACATATTTATACATTGGGTAACAGATGTTTAGAACCTAATTCACTGCTTCATTCACCTTTGCCTTTGCTAATACAACTGACTTTGACTGTGTTTGCCCACATTCTGCCAGAACTCTCAGGTGGCACACACTGGGACCAGCACTGTTGCTGTTGCAAGACACAACATCAAGCCCCAGTTGTGCCAGGGATTTTATTGAAATCTAGCAGGAGAGAAATGGTGAGAGAGCTTTGTTTTTCTAGTTGAATTTGATTTTTTTTTTTTGAGTGATGTGCCTGGTTGACATGTTTTTCCTTATGAAGTTCTCCAGAAGCCAAACTTTAGTTTTTCCAGATTACTCACCACTCTTTCAAGTCTTGTATTTCTGCATGACCTTGATAGGAAAATTCTGCACCACACTTCTAGAAAAAAATACTTTGTTCTTTAAGAGATTTAAGCTCCCTGTCTCTTTTCTGCTCATCTTTCTAGTCATTATCAAGTTGTTAACTATTTACCCTGGATTTTAAAGGTGTTTCATCCTACTTCTTGGATGGTTTGGGCTGCTCTATTAAATCAGCTCATCCTTGCAGACTTTGCCTCTGCTGCATAAAACCTTAGTGCTTTGTACAGCCTTCCCTTCTTAAATGGGCATCCCTTGATTTGTGTTTGCCCATTGCTACAAACATCCCCTCAGTGGCCTAGGCAGGGACATGTGCCATTTACTCACAGGGAATTCATCACTGCCCTCCCAAAGCAAAACAGAATTTACACACCATATACCTGGCATCAAAATAGCTCTTTCCAGGCAAGGGGCTTCCTGAGCTTCCTGAGACCCCCCCTGGGAATGAGGAGGAGGAATGGCCATGAGGTGCAGCATTCCAGGTCAGAGGCTGAACCTGCCACCCATCGTGCCTTCTGGGAACACTGACCCAAAATGAACTAAACCTACAATTCACCCCAGCAGACAGAAAGAGCTTTTGCTGCTCAGGGTCACTCTGGGTGGCTGGAATGATTTAGGGGGTGTGGGGATAGAGTTGGAGGTGCTGAAAAATAAATAAATAAATGTCAAAGCCAGGAAGAATGGAGCCTTCCAGAAAGGAAACGGGAAGCAGTTACCTAATGGGCTGAAGGTGTTGAACAGCAATGAGATGATTCACCCGTGGTCAGGATGGTGTGTGGGGTGTGTGAGATGCTGCTGTGGTAGCAGCCCTGACTTTAGGGTGACAGTGCTTTGCCAACTAAACCACATGACTCTGTACAGCTCATCTAATTACCCTGTGTTAATTTTCCCCTGCCTATAAAATAAGGGTGATATTGTATGGAATGACTACATTGAAAAAAGCCAAGATATGCAGACATCTGTTGCCTGGGACAGAGCAAATATGGGAGAAAATAACCTTAGAGAAATATGAGGGAAGGCTGCCTGCCTCAGTGGGAGCTTAAAGGGGGACAGCAGCAAAGTGGGAAAATGCCCTCCCTGGTGTCCCTACATTTGCCATCTGATTTTTAAAACTGCAGGTATTTTTTAAAGAATATGGCAGGGGGATGAGGGGAAAGCTTTAGACTCCACTGAAACATTGTTAAGAACTTTACCTGTTTACAAAGAATGAATTCAGAATTCAAATAAAATTAACTTCTTTTTTGTTGTTGTTGACAGACTTTACTGCAGCTTTACTGTAAGGCTGAAAAAACATTGTTCTGAAGCACTCTGGCTTTATGCTTATTTTATACAACTGCAGATGTTTTACAGACTCTTTGGCCATTTTACAACTGATCTGTATGGACACTGAAATATGAACATGTTAAGCATTAAAAAGAGTTTGGAGTTCAAATCTAGTTTAGAGTCCGTGGTCTGAGCTTTCAGAAAATGAGTGTACAAGCATAAAGAGGGTGAGCACAAAATTGTGCTGAATTGCCTTTGAGCAAGCTGATCTTGTATTCCCCTGAAGCTGATTCCCTAATGCTGGATGCATTGCATACCATGTGGCCTGAATATACAGCATATCACTCTTGGGATCCTCATGATCTGTGGATAATTTTGGGCATCTGATAGCTTTGACTTTAGTGCAAAATGCACAAAGAAGCTACTGCAGAGACAAGCCAAGGAAGGAAGGGACAAGTGTGTACATGGAACAGGGGAGCAGTTACCTACCCAGTGCAATAGGCTTCACAGGGAGATGCATGGGAGGACTGGAGAGCCATAGGAAAAAAGTCATATGAGGTTTTGACATGCACAAGAAAGGAAAATGGCAGCAACAGAAATGCTGATGTCAAGAAAGGAAAAGATGTGTTCAATGCCACATCTGGTAATGGTTTCTTTTTTATTAATATGATCCTCAAATAATAGTAAAGAGGTTATTCCACTGGAGAGTGCAATAAGATCAGAAAGACCCTATCAAAGGGGAGATCTAATGGGAAAAACGGTGCTCTAGCCATTGAACACACCATTAACTGTGGCAAACGCTGAAGAAAAGCCAAAAGGTAGTATCTTAAAAAAGAAAAAAAGAGGAAAAAAAACAAACTCAAGGGCAGAATATGCAGAAAGAAGAGGCATTACCAAATCATCTAACAAGAAGCACTAAGAATGAGACTTGTTTGCTCTGGAAACTAGGATAAATTGGAAACATGGACCCCGAGGCCAAGTGATGCTGCAGCTGCCAAAGATGAATAGATGAGCAAAGGCTGCATCTCAGATGCATCAGATGCTTTCATCTCAAAAGCATGAACACCAAACCTGGGAAGAAAGCAGAGAGCAGGACACGCCAGCCCAGCCTCCTCACAGGCTCAGCAGTCAGTGTCCATTGGAAACCAGGGGTGTGGAAAGAAATTGCTGCACAGGACTAGGAACTAATGGCAGGGTTATAAACTGAATTGTAAATTTCTCTCTGGTGATTGCAAGCATTGCTGAATAAATAATTCTGCATGGAAAACAATGCTGTTGAGGCATAGGCATTAGTTGTTCTTGATTTATTTTTCCTGCTTCATTGTAAGAAATGGTCTTTTGATTTAAATGACAATCCTTTTCATCTTGCATCCTGTTTTTGATGGTGGTCAAAAACCAAAAGTGAGAGTAAAGCCTGGGAATCAAATCCTCTTCTGGTGAGAGGATATGACTTCTAGTTCTGAGAAATGGGATATGACTTTTAGTTCTAAGAAAGGAAACCTCACTACAAAGTTTATAATCGGCCTATTGGAAAAATGTACAGCAGCACCAGAAACTGACATCAGCAGGTAATGGCAGGTGGATCTGGGTCTGCAGAAGCATGATGGTGACAGAAAGAGTGGTCTTCCTTCCCTCCTTCTTTAAATTGCTTATTTCTTCTAGGAAGCTGAGTCAGCCCATCCAGAAACATGACAGAGACTGATCACATCAAACCACTGTTAGCAAAGACAGACTGAAATAAGTGACAAGGAAAACCTCAGTCCAAAATCGAAAAGCTTTTTTGGAAGATTGATGGGCTCTATGTAAAATCCATCATATGAAAAAACAGTTTATCTTCCAACTTCCCTGTCCCCTAAACAGGTGGTGTTCTGTTAACTCCCTTCAGTAGCAGGGATAAATGATGAAAGGAAGAGGAAAACCTATGTAATCAATAAGTGCCTTAAGGATTGGTGCCATCAGCACAATTTTGGTTTTGTTGAACATGGGGCCATTTTTATGGCACCAGACCTGCTAGAATCTGGTGGGCTTCATCTCTCTAGCAAGGGCAAAAGGATTCTCACCCCTGAGCTGACAAGACTGGTTGAGAGGGCTTTAAACTAGATTTGAAGGGGGAAAGGGATGAATCCAGGCCCTCCAGAGATGAGCCCAAGGGTGGTAAGTCAGGGGTGAAATCAGCGGCCCAGATGAAGTGCATGTGATTCTGATGCCTGCAGAATTGGTAACAAACAAGAGGAGCTGGGAGGTGCTGTACAGCAGGAGAGCCACAACACTGTCACCATCACAGAAACGTGGTGGGATGACTTGCATAACTGGAGTGCTGCAATGGATGGGTACAAGCTCTTCAGAAGAGACAGGAAAAGGAGAAGAGGTGGAGGGGTAGCTCTTTGTGTTAGGGAGCCTCTCAACACCGTAGAAATTGAGATAAATAATGACAAAGTTGGTGCCTATGGGTAAGAATCAGGGAGAAGGGCAAGAAGGCTGAGATCCTGGTGGGAATCTGTTATAGAGCACCTAATGAGGATGAAGAGGTGGATATATTATTCTATAAGAAGCTGGAGGACATTTTGAAATCACCAGCCTTTGGTCTTGTGGAAGACTTTAACTTGCCCAATATCTGCTGGGAACACAACAGAGCAGAAAAGAGAGATCCAGGAGATTCTTAGAGTGTGTGGAGGACAACTTTTTGTCACGGCTGGTGAGTAAACCTGCCAGGGGAAGGACTATGTTAGACCTGCTGTTTGCAAATAGAGATGTGCTGGTGGGAGATGTGGTGGCTGGAGGCCACTTGGGGCACAATGATCACAAAACTATAGTTTTTTATATTTGGTAAAACAAGAAGGGGACTCAATAAAACTTCCACACTGGACTTCTGGAGGGCAGCCTTTGGCCTATTCAAGTGACTTGCTTGGAGAGTACATTTGGAAGCAGCCCTTAAAAACAAAGAAGTCCAGGAAGGATAGACGTGCTTCAAAACAGAGATCCTGAAGGTGCAGGAACAGGCTGTTCCTGTGTGCTGAAAGATGTGCTGGTGGGGAAGATCCAGCCTGAGTTCCTACCAGGAAAAAAGGTGTATCACCTTTGTAAAAGGTGTATCACCTTTGTAAAATGAGACAGGCAATTCAGGAAGTGTTTAAGGATGTCATTAGGTCATGCAGAAAGAAAATTAGAAAGGTAAAAGCTTAATTAGAACTTAAACTGGTAACTTCTGTAAAGAAGAATAAAAAATGGTTTTATAAATACATTAAGGGCAAAAGAAGGGGCAAATAAAACCTCTATTCTTTGTTAGGCATGGGGGGAAATATAATTACTAGAGATGAGGAAAAGGCAGAGATACTTAATACCTTCTTTCCTTCAGTTTTCAACATTAAGACAGGTCATCCTCAGGACAACTGTCCTCCTGGGTTGGTAGATGAACTTCTAATTCTGCAGCATATTCATTTGTATGGTTCATACAAGGTACCTTATATTCTTCCTTGCTTTTGATTAGGAAACCATTTGCTATTTCATATCCTGGCACAAAATCTCTTCAACTTTTCATCTGAAAAATGGGTGAAATTCTCCAAAGCAGAAAATCTCCCTTTCATAAGCCTCACGACCAAAGAAACAAAACTCCAGCCTCAGTTTTTCAGTGTCTTGTCTTTTCACTCAGAACATCTGTTTCTAGGTTGCAAATTGCCCCTTCTAAAATATGCAACAGACAGCAGGGAAAGAGTCTGCAGCCATGGCCTCTCCAAGGCAGGGAACTGGAAGTGAGCAGTGGTTTATTCTTTTATGTTATCTTTTATGCTTACTTCTCATTAAGATGAACAATACTTTTCCTTTATTGGGATAGCTCATATGACACACCTACTTTAATGAAAATACATTTCTATGTGTAAAATATCAAGTAGAAACTTGTGTGCTCTCATAATTTCTGGAAGAAATCCTTTACTGAGTATTTTTGCTAAAGACCACATTTCCCTCACTGGAGATAAGACCAGTAAAGTCCAACCCCTTCTATTTTCCTCCTCTTCAATGCCTTCAAAGTCTGTTCCCCTCCACTTTTATTAGCTAAAAGCCTTCCTTTTTCTGAGGGATCATTAAACCAGCTGAAGCCATTAAGTCAGTTCTGCACACATATGAGACTTTTGCAATGGCATCAAGGTTTGCAGAGGCCCAGTGGATTATCTTGATACAGAAAAAGGCCGTTGGTATAGGCAAGCAATTTTCTTTAAATCCTGCAACAACTTTCGTGCAGTAGTGTGAGAAGTCAGTGTCAGGTGGCTGATATAATTACTGAAGGTTACTGTGGGCTGCTGAGGCTGTGTTTTCCTCCCATGTAGTTAAAGGACACTTTCTCACTCCTTCCCTGCAAAAGGGGCAGCTCTCCTTCAGTAAATGGGAGGCTGGATGTCTTGAAGGGAGATACATCTCCCATCTCTTGTGTAGCATTAGGCCTGGCAAGCAGATCGAGGTGCTGAAATAAGGGAAGCATGTTATTCATTTCTGAATTTGAAGGGAGCATGCAGGAATATAGAAGATAAACCTATAAACAGCACTTGACACCACGAGGGGAAAAAATACTTAAGATCTTTCAGTCTTCTTTAAGACGCCACAGTGCACATTCAGAAGGGACCAAACATGTATTTTTAATGATGTAGAAGATCATCAGGGGTTACCTTATTGTAGAATTAGGCTAGCTTAGTAGTTAGCAATAAATAAGATGAAAAAAGATAGTCCTAATTGCTTTTCAAGTGAAAATCACCATTTGGAAGCAGTTTTGTATTTCACAGAAAGAGGATGGTGATGATGTACAATAAGCTGTATGAGGTGGAGATTTCAGTTTGACAGGTAGAGTGGCTACTTAAATTAATGGAAGAGAGAAATTCTTTACACTTGGGATCCCAGTGGTAGTGCTCCTGTGTGGGCCATTTTTGAAGCAACAGATCTGATCTCAAGTACAGAATAGTGACTGCAGTCAGACAGCTCCTTCCCACCCCCAGCTAGTCCTGTGTGTCACTATGTTTGTTATTAACCTCAAACCTTTTCTGTTTAAGGATCCCTTTCCCTACTTCATTACTTTTGTTCTCAAGTTATATTCCCTAAACACTAACCTATTACACAATCTCTAGCTCCCTGAAATACACTACTTTAATTACCTGAGAGCATTCAAGGAGAAGGGACAGGAAAAACCTATATTCTTTTTGGCTATATTTTAACGTATCCTTAGGTAGATTTTATCCCATCCTAGGTAGCACTCCTGACCATCATCACTTCTTTTACACAAAATTCTCTTTTATCACTGTTGCCTGGGGCAACCCTGTTTGGCTTCTGCCTTGATTGGTGGTGTGACTGCAGGGTTAACCAAGCTTGGTACACCAGATCCTGCTCCTGAACCTCTTCCTTGAAAGATCATACAGTTAAAGTAAAATAAAAGGTCAGTATGTGAGATTGAGGACATCAAGTCAAAGGCAGCTGGGATGACATGGGATTTAGTCCCTCCCTTTCAAGTATTAGTGTGAAGACAGTGATGGAAGAAGACATGTGTGGGTCCAACCCTCTTGACAAATTGTGTGATCCAGGCTCCAGAAGCAGTTTTTTCATTTATTCAATACTTGTGTAAACTACAGACATAGTGTAGGGAGCAAAATCAAGCAGATAGTCCTCTCCCTTCTCATCTGAATATCCTAAGTGATAGGTTGGAAAGTCACATTTCCCTTTGTGCTGCTTTTCTTCTGTCTTCACTCAGGATTCTCTGGGGTACAGACAGGATCCTATTTAACATCTCTGTGAAACAACAACCTATTTCACATCATTTTTGCATCAGCATAATAACCAGAAAAAGACTCCTGTGAGTTCTAAAGAACCTTAAAAGCATGATTTTTACAAAAAATTGTGTCTCAGCATCTGATGATGGAGATCATCAGATCTGCACTCCACTTAGGTACATTTTCATACCTTGATTGCTCCTCCTGCAGTATGCTCTTCCATGCAATATGGGGAAAAATGGTGCAGTGGAAAAGCTAAGGACTAGGTGCAGGCTGTATTTGAGAGGCCTTACAATCTTCTGACCCAGAATCATACTGCCTCTGTGTCCACAGTGGTGCCTTGCTCATAGGAACCAATGACATGAATGTGTTTGTGGCTGTACTTGCAGATAATGGGTCTGACCTTGAAGACACATCCTTCAAGGCTCCACAGAGCTGTTGCACAGCTGGGTTGGATTTTCAGGGCACCTGAGTGCCTAATGGGCTGGGTGCACAGCTCCTACAGATCTCTTTGGATCCATGTGCATGAATGACTTTGAATGCATGCAGCAGTGAGGGTGCACTTCAAGACATGAGGTAAAATAGGAGAAAAGGAGACAGGGAATGTCTGAGGTGATGTCATGGCATTCATTAAAGCAGAACAGCTCAGAGGAAAAAAATGTCCCCAAAAACCTAGTACTTGATGAGTTGGCCCCTCTAGTGAGCCTAACTAGTGTGCTGTTTTCCTCCACAGAGATTTGCTGTCATCTATACTGGTAGGAAGCATAAATTTCATAAATTTCTCATCTTCAAACACTGCCAAGTACATTGAAAAAAAATGTCCTGAAAATGTGCATTGTCAAATGTCCTGAAAAAAAATTCAGCTGGAAAAATGTTTCCAGAAAGAGACAGAAGGTTTTCTGCTAAATATCCTCATTTTAAAAGGGTCTGTCACAGTCACCAATTCCTATCAGCCTCCAGTACTATTTTGTAGCTGCCAAATGCCACCAAGGCCACCGAGGCATGGGCCAGGAGGGGAGACACAAGATGATGAGGACCAAAGGCTAGGGCAGCTGTATGTCCCCAAGGCCCCTCAGAACACAGGGACAATTGAAGCCTCCTCCTCACAGACACTGCTGAAATTCCTCTGAGGTCTTTGTGTCCTGCCTCATGCTGCTGGTGCAGTAGAATGAGTGGCAATGAGTCTCAGATGGGTTCACATTGCAATTGTAGATTTGGACAAAGGGGAAGAACTCATCTCCACATACAAGAAATTTGTTTTATTTTTCCCTTTCACATCCCAGTTTTCTCCCCCTGTCCTGCCACAAGCCTGCAGTGCTGAACTGGCAACATCTCCTGCCTTCCCCCTGCAGTGAATCACCATCTCTTGAACACAACAACGGATGCTGACTCCTCTGCCTGATGGTTTAGGGAAGATGCTGTACTTGGAGACAGAAAGCTCATCTCCACCTGGAGAGGTGCAAAAGCCCTTCTGAAGGGATGATGAAGAGCAGTGCCTGGGATCTATGGCTCAGTGCCATAGGGCTCTGTCACAAGCAAGTCAGTTACCTTCAAGAGCATGTTGTAAAAAAATAACCCCAAACTGAGCATCTGTTTGAGCTGATGAATCAGCTTGACACTTGGATCACAGATGTGGTTATTGCCATGGGGCTTTGGTCCTCTTTTCTTTCTCTCCTGAATTTGCAACTAGTCCCACTGACATGGTAGAGGGGTGAGTGATAGAAATAAAACTCTTCCTTCAGGTGTCATGTGCCAGCCTGAGGTGAGGGTTTGGGGCCATGCTGGTTATACAGAGTCAGAATCTCACAATTTAAACATCCTTTGCAGATGCCTATATTTGCATGCACTGATCTGATGCAGCAGATCAGAAGCTTAGCCAAAAAGCTGAACAGTGCAGCCATGACTCACACCTGAGGTAAAAACAGGGTAGGCATGTAAAATACCTGCATAAATTTACCTTTGAAAATTCATGCAACTGTCTTTTGAAGCATTTACAGGAGCTGACTGTCTCAAAGTGTGTTTGTAATTGGTTTTTTCAGGACACAGATACTTCTTAACCTCAATACCCTGAAAACACAGCAGCACAAGTGATTTCTGGGGCTGTTGTTTTTCCATGATAGTCCCCAGGGTACATGAAAGAACCTGTGTGTTATTTTCCCCCAAGCTAGTGGCAGACATTAGAAAATTGAATTTAACAATCCAATATGCCAGGCATAAATATGCCTTGCATATCTTGCACCAAACCTAAATAAAAGGAAGTTCTGAGTAGGCAGATAGCTATTTTTCAATTATATGGGACAAATGTGCCATTTCTGATAGCCTTGTCAGTAAAAAGCAAGAGCTGGAAATGCCAAGCTGTTTAGTGAAGCAGGATCAACATTCCTAATACTTCATGGGATCACTAATAGCTTTTGCATCTTTCAAGACAATCAGCCTTGATTGTTCCTCTGGATGCATTCCTCCAAAATTCATCCTACTAATTGCAGTATTTCAGAGCTGATATGTGTAAATAATAGCAAAGGCTTTAAGCCTAGGGACTTTGAAAAGAACGTCCTGTTACCTTAGTGTTGTCAGATTTTTTTGTGGCAGAGCTGTTCACAAAATATACAAGCTACAAATCAAAGGAATGTGATGTACTTTTATTCAGGAAACTTAGCATGAAAAAGATGAAAATATGTTTGTGAAGTTTACTATCCAAGGTGATGAGTTAATGTGGAGGTGATGGTGAATCTTCTAGAGACAATTTTTTGCATCTGTGAAACACAGTTTTTCAGAGGCCCAAGAGTAATATTCCACCTTCAGAAATTTACAGGCAGATGAAAAAAAGCAGAGGTTGTCTATTGCAGACATGTCTTGGAATGCTGTGCACAGAATTTTTCCTTTCTGTATTTAACTTTCCCTTCAGTGATTCAACATTGCAAATAAAACCAGTTAAAGATCTTCTGCAAGCACAGTCAGTGTTCTCATAGAAAAGGATGAGCACTATAATGAAGTGATGTCTCCAAGGAGTTAAACAGTAAGAATACTAAGTAAATTTTTAAAGAAATTCTTCTGTTTGCATGTGCTTCATTTAAGACAGCTGAAGAATGTGTCAAATTCAGTACCTGAGACTTGGAACATAAAAAGACATTGGCACATTTTAATCTTGTTTTCAAATTATTCTAGTTAACTTTTGGTTTATTCTTATTTGGAAGGGACAGAGTTTTCAAAATCACAGTTGTTCTTTATCTAGCAGCACAAGTAATAAAATATAGAAATGATAAGAGCAATGAAGCACAAAGTTGTATTTCTGCCTCAGTTTTCCCAGCACCTTAAAGCAGTATTCATGCTGAAGTTTAGTTATTTTGGGAGAGTCCAGGATCCTTCTGGGAGACCCAGGGTGTGTTCCTGAACTCTGGAGGCCTTCCAGCCCAGCCATGGCTCGGCTTGAGACTGGGCAGTAGCAGCTCTACTGCCCCAGCATAGGAAAGTCTGAGAGTATCCCTGATGATGCCTTCTTCCTCTCTCCTGACATGTTCCCCAGTTCTTTGTGTGAAGATACATATCACCACCTCAATGCCTTTGTTTGTTGCCAGCTCTCTAATCCATGGACAGAAAAGAAAAAAAGATTTGTGCCACAATTCTGCTGTTGGAATGCAGTTGCCAAGACAAATGTTGTTGCATCTGAGACAGACAAGACATACCTTTGTTAGCAACTGCATGAAGAAAATATGGCTACTTCCTAATTTACCAGCTTAATTTACCAAGCACTGTCTGTGCATTGTCCTTGCACAGATTTGCAAAGACTCCCAGCAGATTCCTTCTGCTGAAAAGTCTTACTCTGAACAAGTTAAACTTGGACCCAGTTTTACACTATCTGACTAAGGTATTACAAGGAATAGTGTAGTGGTATAGTGTTTACAGCGTGAGTTTTGATGGCTTCACAAAAAGAAAAAAAAAAAAAAAAGCACCCTCAGAGTATCTTTAAGGTTTTGAACAACCTCTGGGAAGGGTCTTTGCATAAGGATCTCAAATATCTTACAAATAACAAGTTTCATCACTTCTTGTAGAACTTTTCCTTGTTGAAAGAAAGCAGAGAGTTGAGACTGGTGTGCAAGGTAGTGAGTGAAGGACAAGCCTGGGGGCCAGAAGTCCTGGCAATCAGTTGTATTCAGCAACCACCAGACAATATCCTGATCATACAGAAAACTAATACTGTGAGAGTGATTGTCCCAGTGTCATTCTGTCCCTGGAGAGACATCACTGTAGGCTGCACTGATTGAAAGCTGCAGCAACACTCCTGTTGCAGACATGTCTTTGTAAAGTTTGCAGAGGAAATCTCATGAAGACGTGGCCCCCTGGCAAACATACCCAGCACCACCCACCACTCTTCCTGCCTCCCTAAATTGCCACTTAAAACCATTAAATTGGCCCACCAGAGCTCCCCATTCTCCTCTGGCTCACTGAAATTTGTTAGGACCTGGTCTTGGTGTACCATGTAGCTTGATTAACTAGTGCAACAGCATGCCCCCCCAAGCCATTAGGTTAACCTAAAAAGAGTGATTTTTCCCAGTTATAAAATAAATTTTCACAGTCTTTTGGAAAATAAAGTCATGACTGAAATAGGCATTGCTCCATGCCAGCTTTCTTTATGGCAAGCTGCAATTATTTCATATTCCTCCTTGGTATCTGAACAGCAGCTAGAATCAGTGGCTCTCCTCAACTTACTCCCACAGAAAATGTCAGCAGGATCTAATTATCAGAATGAAATGGATTTGCACTGATGCCTGCTTTCTTATCTGCATAATAGTTGAGCTAGGCATTCTTATTATCTCAGTTATGAGTTTGCACATTTTGTTATCTCCCTGGAAAAGGTGTTCAGATGTATGTACCCCATGTTTGACTAAGCTGAAAGAAATCAAGCCTTAGGTGAAAACGCTGAGAAATCTGGTGGTACAGAGTGAAGGACTTCTTGTGATTCCTCAATTTGTTTTAAGGATTTCTCCTTCATCTGAAACATGATGAGTTCTGGTTCTGCAACTCTTTGAGCAGGCACCCAGCATCCCTATGAGCTGCAGCTTTGTCTTACATGTTCCTGGGGAATGGCCTAATGTTCTCTATCTGAAAGAAATGTGGTTGTCTGACCGTGCTGCAAAGGCATGTGGAACACAGAGTACCACCAACCCAAGGTGCACAGAGCTCAGTTTCCTACCCTTTGGAAACTCTCTACTGGGAAAGTCCAGAACATATGAAGTAACTTTTATACATCCTCTGTTTATACCAGTCCTGAGCAAGGAGTCTGAATGAGTGTCTATGGCAAAGATATCTACAAAGAGCTTAAAGCAGCTGCTGAGTCAAAGACCACCAGAGAACCAAAAAATGCACAGGAAAGAAAGTGGGTGGAGGGTGGTGGAGGGTTCCTTAATGTCTTAAACAATTGCAACAGGATTGATCAGGTACTTATTTCAAGGTAGCAGGATGGCCTGAGCTGAGTTCAGCCCATTCTGCCTGTCCTGCTCATACTGATGAGCATACTTTTAGCCCTCTGGCCTGCACCCTGTTCAGGGATTTTACACTGGGCACAGATTGACACTGTGACCATTTGTTCTTTATAACTCCAACCAGAAAGCCTCTCTCCTCCCAGCCCACTGCTGCCAGCCCCCAGGAGCAGCAATATTAATGAACTTGGATGGAACTCTGTTGATCCAGACTAAGAATTTGGATGTGATTTCCACATTCTCCTTTCCACCATTTATCTGACCCTCTTAGACTTCAGGTAGAATAAGAAGTAGCTTTCCTTTTCCAGTGCTGAAGTTAGAGAGCATCCATAACCTCTTTCTTGTGGGGGCAGACAGCTCCCTGTCTCAGGACAGAAGGAATAACAGCCTCATGCTCCTGGCATTGCCTGGGTAATATTGCAGACAATGAGAACCAGGTTCATGTCATCACCCCCAGTTTTTCACCAGTGCCACACATTCCTCTCTCCGTCTATGTCCTGGCACAGCCTGGAGAACAAGATTTCCAAATACCCATGTGAATTTTCAACTTCCTTTGGTTCACAGATGTGTGTAACTGCTGAGGGTGAGGGTTTGTGATCTATGTGTATCTCAGACCTAGGCAGAAGTGAGGAACAAGAAGGCATGCTTAGAGTAAGAAATGATCTGTGAAAAAAAAATGCCAGCTCAATAGCACTTGGAAAACAGCAAAGTATATAAATAACTTGGGAATTCAGGTGTCTGTTTCCTCTAAATAAATCTGTATCTGCCATGAAAACATACCTCATGATAAGCCAACAAATTGATGAAAACACAAATCTTGCAGGGCTTAAGTTAGAGGCACTGAAGATCACTATCAATTTTAGCATTCATAGCAAATGCACAGAAGATGCTGGTTTTGAATATTGTGGCTTCATTCTGCAGATTGACTTTGAATGAATTATCAGTAGTTGTATAAGTACGTGTAAGTGCCTGGAGTACAAATATTAGACAATAGTTGCATTGTGTAGTGCAGTTAAATTATTTTATTGGAGTTCTCCTCTAGCATTTCATTTTGCCAGAGGATTACTGACTGATCCTTTCTACCTAACATTCCTTTGGATGCAAAAGGATGCTTCAGAAAATCTGACAATTTATGTGGTACTCCAAATATCAAAGATCAAGGACTTATGTATTATATCAAGTGATTAAATACTGCAGATCACAAAGTTAAATATTAAATTCTCCCCCACTCAATTGCCCATGACTTCCCTCAGCTGGTATAACTCTTCAAATAAGCTGCATTTTTTTCCCAGCACCAGCACCACTGTTTTATATCCAATATTGAACTACTTAACATAATATACAGTCCTTGAGCTTTGATACTTGTTCTGAGAAGTACCAATAGAAGTGCTGCTGAGTTTGATGAGGTGAGATGTGTTGCAGTCAGTTTGTAAGAAGCATTGTTTGTCACAGTAATTTTGGTGTACAGCGGTATAAGCCACACAACTGAAATGTCACAACTTGCCAAGCACAGTGCTCTACCTATCAGCTTAAAGTACCTTTTTAATTTTTTCTGCCAGCTGTAAAAATGTTGTGCAGTGTGGTATTACTTTTCCTCCCCCAAGAACTTGGATAGATTACAAAGTTGTTATTTGTTCCAGCTAGCAATTACTCTCTGTCACTATTTAATTCTGAATGGAACCAGGAAATGTGTTAAATGTTTATTTCAATTTTTCCTAAGTGTAGAAGCAAAAACCCATCTCCTGCTGTGGATACTGGACATCACAGGGATGGGCATAATATTTTTGGGCACCAGGTGTGTGCTGGGAATTCCATGTGGATGGGCTGGGCAAGCCATGGGCACTCGCTGACCTCAGACATCCATGATCCTGTCCCTATTACAGGTGGCTGGAGATCCAGCCAGGGGCTTAGGGATGGATCAGCAGGTGAACAGATTGGGTTTTCTGTTTGATTTTTTTTATTAAAGTGGCATCACAGCATTTGCTTTGCACAAAGAGAAAGACTGTAGCTGGACAGCCGTCTGGGACCTGAATGGAGGTCACAAGGCAGCTGGAGAAGGGCTGGAGAAGGGCATGCAGTGATAGAACAAGGGGTATGGCTTCAAATAGAAAGACTAAAACACGTTTAGATTAGATATTAGGCAGAAATTATTTACTGTGATGGTGGTGAGACACTGGAAAAGGTTGCCCAGAAAGGTTGTGGCTATACCATCCTTGGAACTGTTCAAGGCCAAGCTGGAGGGGCCTATGAACAACCTGGTCTAGCAGCAGGTGTTCCTGGCCATGGCAGGGCGTTGGAACTAGATGATTCTTAATATCCCTTTCAATACAAACCATTCTGCTATTCAACAGCAACATCCCACTGTGTCGGACGCGAGCTTAGCTCTTTTCCCTCTCAGGAATGCCCCCAGAAGCGTGGATTGGACGCCCACCTTCATCCCTGAAATCTGTGCTACCAAGTAACCCTCCAGCAGGTGTTCAGGGCAGCTCTGAGCCGCAGCAGCTGAGAGGGAACCGGGGAGCAGGTGTCCAGGTGTCCTGGTGTCCCAGTGTTGCGGTGTCCCGGTGTCCTGGGGTCCCGGTGTCCTGGTGTCCCGGTGTCCCGGTGTGCCGGTGTCCCGGTGTCCTGGTGTCCCGATATCCCGGTGTCCTGCTATCCCGGTGTCCCGTTATCCCAGTGTCCTGGTGTCGCAGTGTGCCGGTGTGCCGGTGTCCCGGCGGTGTCACGCTGTCCCGGTGTCGCGGTGTCCTGGTGTCCTGGTGTGCCAGTGTCCTGGTGTGCCGGTGTCCCATTGTCCCGGTGTCCTGGTGTCCCGGTGTCCCGGTGTGCCGGTGTCCCGGTATCCTGGTGTCTCGGTGTCCTGGTGTCCCAGTGTCCAGGTGTCACGGTGTCCCGGTATCCCGGTGTGCCAGTGTCCCGGTATCCCGCTGTGCCGGCGTCCCGGTGTGCCGGTGTGCCGGTGTGCTAGTGTCCCAGTGTCGCAGTGTCGCGGTGTCCTGGTGTCCCGGTGTGCAGGTATCCCGGTGTCCCGTTATCCCGGTGTCCCGGGGGGCAGCGCTGCCATCCCCGCGGCGGCCGGCAGGTGGCAGTGTCCGCCCGCGCAAGGACAGAGGAGGAGGCAGGAGAGAAAAAGGGTTTGGGGGAAAGTGGTTCTTTAGTCCTTCACCCCCTTACTCACCTTCATTTTCTCTCCAAAATTTCTGAAACTGCCTTCTCACCTTCAACATTTTTATGTATTTATTCATTCATTATTGTTTTTAAATTCCAGGGTATTTTGAAATTTCTCAGCAGATTTTCTGCTGAGAATTAGTCCTTAGTAGAATGAATGATAGGGAGTCAGGAAAATCATTACTAAACAAGGAGGGAAACGTGGCGCTTTTTCTTTTCCTTACCCGCTTTTGCTCTCCCTCATTTCATCATGTTACAGCAGAGCTGAGAGAGCCCCTTGGGTAGAGCATGCCAGTGTGCTGAGTGTGTGTGTGGGGGTTAATTGTGGGGAACAGGCAAATTTGACCTCAAATCTGTTTTCAAAATGAAGATTTGTAGCAACAAAGCAATGCTCAGACACTGAGTCTTTAATTTCAAAGGAGAATTCTGGGGCTAGCAATAGCACACCACAAAAGCGAGTGTGAACCAGCTGCAAATCAGCATCTGAGGCAGAGTATAAAAAAAGTGGCCACATTATGGTGGAAAATCCAAGAGCAGCCTGAGACAGCGGGAGGATTCCCAGGGCAGTGCAGGAGCTGGAGGAAAAGTGTTCCAGCAGACTCACAGGAGAGGGTTGAGGCTCATAGGATGACCACACGGTGCCAAAACGTGAGAGGCCACTTTAGCTGTGGCTCAGATTGAGGAGAGGGCTCCTGAGTGCCTGCCTGGATTGCCTGAAGCAGGAATCCACTGGGAATGTGACTTGAAAGCACCAGTAGCAGAACATGTGTACGTGCTTTTACTATTAGGTTTATTTACTCGGTATTGAACTGCGTCTCAGTCAAAGCTGTTTCCTGGGTAGTGCAAACCTGTGGCTGCCTCACATGCAAAAAATGGTGCAAATGATCCACCATTTTAGTTCTGGTAGTGCATCCACTGTGTACCAAGGGGATATTTTTGGTTTAATTGCAATTTTGTGCCTAGAAGAAATGAATTAACAAGTTTGATTATTTGTACTTGATAAAATTTTAAACTGTGCATGTTAATTCCCGGGATTTAATTCTATTAGTATAATGTAACCCTCTTTTTTTTTTTTATTTTAATTTCCATAGCTTCTTATCTTTCAATGTAATTTACTTAATAAAGGTTGTAAGTTCAGCAGTAATACCAACTTTGTCTTCAGCTAAATAAGAAGGAATCCAGTAGAACTATGGTAAATTTGATATGATTCATTTTTAGCCTGCTTTTGCTGTTTCTTTTTGTCTTTTGAAAATAAGTGCCCTGTAGTAGGGTAAGTTTAATTTATTTTTTTTCCAACACCACACAAACTATAGCTTGCCCTGCAACCTTTAAGGGCTGGACAAGGCTAGTTTAACCTTTGAACAAAAGTAGATGGGGTTTTAGTCCCTTGGGATTTCCTAGCCTGTCACAAAGAGCTCTGCAGTTGGCTGTGGGTGGTGTCTGGGACGTGGGCTCCCATCTGGGTTCCCCAGGGTGCACTGGCTGAGGTTCCCAATGGGTACACACTGCCAAGCCCACTGTTTTTACAAAGCTTTGCCATCAGGCAAATTCTAAAAAGGTGAAGCAAATACCAGTGAATGCAACAGTACCATGCTTATATCTTGATAACAATAATTTGAAGCACATTCTGAGTGCTGGCAGGAAAGATGAAAGCAAACTTCATTTAGGTGTGTGAAAGAGCTGCAAGTGTTGATTGCTGGTACGAATAACGCAGTCCTATATAAACGTTTGATCCTGCAAGCTTTTATAGTGCTGTGAACAATTCTTTCCTGATGAATGATGACTCAGAACAGAGCTTTTCACTTGGCATTTGATAATTCATTTCAATTGCAGCAGAAAATAATTGTTCTATTTAAGCATACCAGGATGTACTCACTCTGTCCCTAATGAGCACATTAGAGCAGGCAACTCATCCCTGCCTGATTTTAGCACAGGCCACAAACTTTATGACTGACTCATTATTCAGTCAACTCTCAGCCCTAAAGAATAAAACTCCAGTGAGTTGCAGTGGTCTTAAAACTGTATTTTCCCTTTTCATAAGTCACTCAGATATTCACTGATTTGTTGGAAGGATCTGTGAATTTTTGGGAATACTACTGGTGAGCCTTATATATTTTCTATATTTTGCTTGAAAAAGCTTAAAAATGGAGCAGTATGATTTTATTATTGAACTGGCTATCAGTTCCATAATAAATAAATCAGTTTATATTTTATCTACAGTCAGAATGTTTTTTAAATAAATAGTTTAAATGTAGGCAAAGTTAAAAAAAAAATAAAAAAAAAGTGGATGACTCAGAAAAACATGTCATACCAGCACTTGGTATGCTGGTATTGCCTATGAGACTGCAGGGACCATTTGGCATTGCTTTTAGGGAGGTCTGAGTCATCAACAATGTCAAAAGACATGTATCACTTGGGCAAGAAACTGCTCTGCTGCATTAGTGACCCTTATCTCACTCAGGGAATATAAGAGACGTTTCCTTTCCAGGGTATTCTTCTTGGGTTTGCTTCCACTAGGAAAGACAGAACTGGACCATTGGGTTACCCAGCTTGTTGGGGGCAGGAAGGTGCAGTGAAGGAGTGTGTCAGCCCTTGCCAAAACTGTCAGCTTTCAGATTTTTTTTTTTTTTTTTTTTTTTCAGAAAATGGTTCCTAAATCCTACAAAATAGCAGTGGAAAAATTGGTAGGTGTATCATACGGTGTGGAAAATTTGTGTACTTAATTCTCACTGGGGCACTCTGGCTGTCTTCAGGGAAGGTGAATGAGCGCACCGGAATGTCTCTGTAGTAATGAAAGAAAACTCATTGTGCCACTGGAGATTGAAGCTGCATGGCCCCGTGGGTAATAAATTGCTACTATTCAGGCTCATGAGCGCATCAAGCTGATGCAGAGCACTCTAATGACCATTATAACTGACTGCAGTGAAAAAGACTGTTATTTAAGTACATTTCAAAATGTACTGTAAATTGGGCAAAGGTACAGCTGCACTTATGCACTGAGACAGCCTCCGGTTTTATTCAGTCTGACAGACTGTGCTCTTTGAATTTAGGTTTCGTCTATGTGAGCTGAATTCTCTTAGTATTTATGGCTCCTGTTAGTAAGAGAGGCAGCAAAGCCAGGGAGAAGGGGTCCTGCTCACAGATGTTCCAGCTGGAAAATACAGATTTGGAGGAAGGGCAAGGCAGGGGAGGGTCCAGCCACCATTCACATCACAATGCTACCCTTCCCTAAAAACACATACTTGTACCTTGCACCAAATGTGACCCTCTGAAGACAGTGTTTCTGAGTGAACCTAAGCAGGATCTTTGAGACCAAGAATCAGTGTTTCACAGACCTTTATACAGCCAGAGGGAACCAGTTTCTTTGCTTTATATGAACTTCTGGACTGCACAGACCAGACTCCTCTCTACACTGTGCCTATGTGAGGTTTGTTTGATTGGTGTCTACTTCTACCCAACTTCATAAGTTACTTGGTTTACAGAACAAGAAGTTTCTTTGCTGTGTCATATGGACAGTGAAATTTATGGCATACTGTCAGTGAATGTGATACAGCCTTTAATTGGGATTTCCAACTTGAGGTACATCAATATCTCTTGTCTTATACTTTTTATGGCTGGGCCCTTAACAGTAAACTTTGCTTTTGGTCTGTTTGGCTCTTTTGGGTCTAGTTTTGGGTTTTATTTTGGAGGGTAAGAGGTGGTATGTGATGTATTTGTTGTTTTATCTGAAGAGATCTTGCGGATATTGTGGAGGGATTGTCATGCAATATGGCCACTTAAATCAGTTCACCCTCTGGCAGGTACATTGTGATCAAGGAACTGAGACAAGCAACTTGCAGTAAGCAAGCTGCCAGCAACATTTGGTCAGCCAACCCTGCAAAAAATGATCTGTGTGAGCCTCATGTTCAGCACATGGGGTCAGACCTGCGCTTCCCAGGAACCACAATCCCACAACAGTGCAGTAAATAAAGGTGGACATCTTAGCTAATGAATTAGCCATGGAGAAAATAAAGCACACAAATTACAGTCAACTGCTTATAATTGTGACCTTCCTAGAGAATGACTGAGTCAGGATTAAAGAATTATTGCATGGGTGTTTGCTGACACAATTTAGTTTCTGAATAAATTTCCAGTAATTGGTGGCAATCACTTCAGTCTTTGTCAGGCAAAATGGAGAGTTTTCTTTGAGTGAAGCCCATGAAGGCTAATGGAAAGACAAACATCCAAAATACAGAGCAGTTTTCAAGGGAGGGTCTCTATGGTCTGAATGAAGCTTGAGGTAGAGGACATCAAGAATTTGCACAGAAATATCCCATTAATTCTCAACCTCTTGTTTTTTCTTTTTCGTATCTGTAAATAACACAATTGTTTAAGCCACCAGTCAGATGATTAAAATTATTTGGCATTTATTAATAGGTCAATGTCTTTATTAGTTTTGAACCTGGTGTAAACAATTCTAAAAAGTTTATTTCTTTTTCAAATGCCACAAATCTTTCTTACCTATTTACTTCTCTTGGTATAATTTCTGCACCATTCCTGATTCTAGGAGAAATTCAAGGAAACAGCTGACATTATGCTGGACATGTAGTGTGAAAAAAAGGGATCTGACCAGGCATTTGTCAGTAATTACTAAGTTAACATTCTGCTGCATTTCTTTTATTCTTTGTCTATTTCTGACCATTTTTTAAAAAGCATGAGAGCTGAATATCTTGAGCCAGCTGAGAGCATTTGTGTTTAGTCATGAAGTTAGAGATCAGGAATTTTGGTGTGTAACAGCTGTAGAGGAAATAGGTGCTAAACACTGTCAGCCTGCCCAGACTAGGCTCCTTCAGGTAGACAGCTAGCTGGAAATAGGAGCACATCTGTATGAGACAGTTGTTCAGTGTTCACACTGAACAAAAAATGTCTTTTGTCTTTACTCATTTCCAGCTTGAAAAAGCAAAAAACCCCCTTTCAAAATCCCATAAAAGCCAAAACAACAACAACAATAGAGGTGCCTCCATTACCATGTAATAAAATCTCAGTCAGTTGAAGCCTTTTCCTTTATGTATTTGGAATGTTTGCTCCACGTATTTCCCACCTGGCCCAATGGTCACTGATTCTTCTTGAGACATTTTATTGGTCAATTGCCTCAAAATGCCTAACGTTCCTATGCCCTCCATTTTAGCTGGGCTAAAATAGATTTGCACCATTTTTTCACACTACATTTGAATACCTGCCATCCACTGACTATGCTGATGGGGTGGGAACATGATTAGGCAAAAAGAAAGTCACAGGAGAAGGATTAAATATAGTTAAAATTATTGTCAATATTCTATGGCATTAAGATTTCAGAGCTGTGAGGAGTCTATGTTGGTGGATATTGTTGTATAAGTTGTGTTGTTTTAACTAATTTTGTGACCTGATTCTAAAGGAAATTTCTTAATTAACGTTCTACATATTTGACAATAAAGTTCAAAGGAATCAAGAAGTACTTAAAGTATAGAATTAAAAATAACTCAATTTTTGAAATATCTGATACTGGTTAAATATATGTCTGCTATCTACATTTAATTAAATTTCTTTTTAAAAATATCCCCTGGTTTCAAGAATTAGGTCAGTTACTACAAATACCTTGGCTCATTTAAACTGTTCTGAATATTACCATTATGAAAACTGACTTATACAATATTTATAATTTCACCTATTTTTGGTTTTCAGGGAAATAAAAAAAAAAAAAATCCCTATGCTTCTAAAACAGTGATAATAAAATAAAACACCTTATTTGTGGTGTCAAGTCAGAAACTTGCAGTTGCCTGTAACAGTAGTGCAGAAAGGTGGTCATTGACTTTAGGTGATCTTCACCAGGCTGTTGTGCAACCCCTTCTGTGAAAACAGTTTCCTGTGACTCTCAGGAGCATGAAGGACTCTGAATTTAAATAGCCCAAAATTAGTTGTGTTTTTTTTTTTTTTTTTTTTTTTTAAAAAAAAAAGAAGGGACTCAGCCTTTGCATTACACAGTCAAATAATTCTGCTGAAACCACTGAGACTCTCTGAGGGTTTTAGCTTGCTGCAGCTGAAAATTGGATCTGAGTCTGCAGGATTAGAGACTCAGGCATCATGAGCACTGAGTGAAAGTTGGAGCTGCAAGTGTGGAAATCATATACCAAAGGGCACTTTGGGCATTTCCCCTTGATGCTCCACGTTCGAAGTGCACAACTCCTTCCTCTGATTATGGAGAGAACTGGGCAACCAGCACTTGGGTTAAATATCTAAACACACTTAATGCCAACAGGGTTAACAACCTTCCACTTCTTGTGCAACTCTCTAGTCTTTTCCATGTTTTTCCTAGGAGAAGGAAGGCATGCAGCTGGGAGAAGCATACCTGTTTGAAAAGGCACAGGAACTGAGTGGGTCCTCAGCAGGGAGAAGGGACACAGTGATGCTCCCATCCACAGCTGCAGCCCTCTGGAATGCCTGTGAAAGAGGGTGGTCTCACCAGACGTGCAGAAGCAGTTGGCACAAGACTGCCTTCCAGGTCAGGAATCTGAGCTTAGGATATAAATACAGGTTCCACTGACTTCAAATGCTGGTGGGTTGAAAGGTGCAGAAGGTTAAGGCAACAGTCAGGCAGGGGTCATTCAGTCCAGGCAGGGACACATGCTGTTGGATCAAAACAAGTAAGTTATGCATCAAAACCACTCATGCAATTTTTCCAAGCACTGACTGCGAGGCATCAGTGAAGACCATAAAAATCTGAAAAGTAAAATACCGGTTAGCAGCTGCTAGACAGGAAAGTGAGACACAGTTTGGGATGAGGTAGCATATTCTTGAAATTGTCACTGCTCGTGTTTTGACAGCATTACAAAGGAAATAATTTTCCCAGTTTTGAAATATGCATTCGAACGTCTGTTCCATTAAACACACATCAGTATGTTGCCACCTGTTCCAGTCATGCTTGATAATGAATGGCATGCAGAGATAATACACCTGCCTGGCCTTGTAAATGTTCTGCAGGGAAAAATCAAAATTAGGTAATGTAAGTCAAATTTGGATGGATAGTCCTGTTACAGTCAGTGTTAAATCCTGTGTCCTTAATTACTTTGTTGCCTGAATTGGAAACCCTTCAAATAATGAGGGGAGGAAATAAAGCTTCTTGACAGTTAAGAGCCAAGGAATATAATTTTATTGCAAGGCCCATCAGTTACCCACAGATGACAGCAAATCCCTATGCAGATCAATCAGAGAGGTGATAGAAAATGGAAGCAAGTGTTGGCCCACACACTATTCAAAGATATTAAAGTTAATGTTGACATGGCTAAAGATAAAGCAAGCAGAGCTGCCATTGAGATCCCACTGAAATCAGTACAAATCTTCTATTTACACTGCAGGAATGTGATGTATCTAATAAAAAAAATAGGAAAGAAAAGATGCCAATTAAGGACAAGAAAGGGGTTAACTTTAAGCATATACTAATGCCTTTGACATATCTGCTGAAGTACTTTAAACACCAGCTTATTTGCTGTCTGAAAACTGGGACTCATATAATAGCTTTCAAAAACCTTTGTCTGAGGGAACTTCATTCTTACATCCGTGAGCAGATGCAGGCTTATGGTGTGCTTTAAACCTCAGGGTAGAAATTTCTGCCTAGGAAGTTTTCCTGCATAAATATATAAGACATTGAAGCTGCGGGTGTCTCTGCTAGAATGACTGTGAAGTGCTGTAAATCAGCAAGAGATGAGAGGGTAATATGCACATCTCATGCACTCATTTCTGCCTGTTGGGCTCTTACATGGTGTTGACTTGCAAAGTATCACTGCCAAATGAGTCTGCTCCAAACAGGCTCTTGGACTGTTGTCCCACCATGGCATTTCATTACCCATCATGTTTAAGGAGGGATGAGTGACTGCAAGGACTCACTGTGCAGTTTATCAAGCTTGCATGTGGCTGTTCTAGGTAGGAGCTGTGTGAAACTCAGAAACACTTCTTCCTTCTCTGATTTTTTTCTTTTGAGAAACAAGCATTTATACTCCTGCAGCCAGCAAGTCAGTTGCTTGTTTGGACATCTCTAATGAACTTGCAGTTGCAAAGACCAGCTGTCTGTCACAAACCAGGTGCACACTACATGGCAGGTAGCTCAAATACTTTTTTATGACACATTTTTATACATATATATCTAAATATCTTCCATGCAAGTGAATCAAGACTGGGCAGAAAGCCAGGTTTTATAACTGGTTAATATTCCTTTTCAAGCTTCTCCCCTAAGCACACTGGACTGCAAGAGGCCAAGTTCACTCTTTAGATATTTCAGCTGGGAGCCTCACTGATCTGACCAGAAACTGGCTATGAGCCACATCACTGTAATCCAGCTATTGCTGGAACTTTGTCTGAATTCAAGGATCACCAGTTCTGGATTCAGTAAATTATTCCTCACCAGTTAGGCTGTTAAACATAGTGTTGCAGACAAATACCAGGATAATTACACAGGGAGGTTCTCATACTGTATAACTTAGGATCTAATTTAGGCTCCCAAGTCACTTGGAGACTCTGCAAAGAAATACTGATTCCCTCAAAGGAGAATTCAAAGCTTCAAAATTAAATATCTACGAGTGTTTAAAATAACTGATGTGAACGTAGCAACTGTCCTCCATGGTTTGTAATTTCTCTTGTAGTTTAACTAGTCATGAAATTTCTCACAACCTCCTTGTATAAAGCTGTTGTGTGATCTTGCAGAAGACTGACAGACCTTTCTGGAACCCCATAGCACAGTACAATACAGAAGGCTTCTTGTGCCTGGTGCCCCAGTGGTCATCCTTTGGTAGCAGGGGAACTCTACTGTTAAATATGTCTGCACATGGATTCCTGAGGTTCCCAACTGAAAATATGGTATACTGGCTTTATATAAAATAGCCCTGACAGCAAGTTCTTGAACTGTCCCATAATTCTGAGACACCCAACACATTATTAATGTGCTTTCTTATCCCAGGCTCTGCTTTGTGAGGCTCCTATACACAATGTGTGTATCATGCATCACTCACTCACAGTATTATCCTATGAGTTTACACTGAAGCAAGGCCTGACACACACGATGAATTAAAAAACATTCAGCATTGTTAATCCCTGCATTTTACTCAGTTCTTGAAGGGCCTGATCAGCTTGATAGATGCCAATGGCAGAATGTTCAGTTATGTGTGGTGTGACAGGATTTCTGTTACATAAACAATCATCATAAACACATGTAACATGTAGAATCATAGAAAAGAGAGCTGGAAAGGACCTTAAAATGTCTCCCAGAGCAGGCCAGATAGCCTGATGGATATTTCTTTAACCTTCTCTTTAAGAGCCCCACAGATGGACCTTTCCCAAGTGGGCTGTTGGCTCTCTTTACTGCCCTTAACTGAGTCAGTGTGCTACCTAATGTCCTGCCAGCATCTTTTTTTTCTGCAGATAAAGCCTGCTGGTTTCTGTCTTATTCATCATGGATGCACAAAATGTAAGCCTCCCTTCTTTGCAGAAGCCTTTTCTGCATTTGAAAACCATTATCATGTCTCTGCTTCATTTTCTCTTCCACAGATTGCCCAGTACCAATTAGTGCAATCTTTCCTTGTAGGTTGTGTTTTCTAGTTCTCTGATCATTTTCTAGTTCTCTGATCATTCTCACACTGCATAATAAGAGCTTTGTGAAAGAAAAAAAGGAATCAGAATTACTTTACTTATTATTACTTCAATTAATTATTCAATCACAATGCATTTTATTTGAGTTATTGCTAGTCTAACTTTACCTTTGATGCTTAATAACATGTACACAGATATATCCCTATGGATGTTGCTTCTGGGTTATGTTGGCTCACAATCTTTGTGAGTTGCATGTCGGGAGATAACAGAAGTCTACAAGCCAAACAGACATGCTTTCAGGGCTAAGAAATATAGACATCCTCTCTTTCTTGCTATGTGGTAGCTAACATTCTCCTGGTAGGACGAGATGCATGTCTGAAACTGTGTTTCTGTTAACAATGTAGGAGTCCACTGCAGAGGTGTAAACAGCTTCAGTCTGGCTGTCCTTGCTCATCCTGCTGGGCACAGCCCCAATCTCTGGGGCTTGTGCAGCTTCTTGTCAGGTTGCACATACCTGACAGTCAGGTCACCCCTCTGGTCCCTGCTTGTTCCCACAGACCTGTGCCTGACCATGGATTCAGTACTGCAGCATAACATGCGAGAGGGCTGAATTCAAATTACACAGCTGTCTTTAGTGCCAGCCTTCCTTGCCTAACAAAGCTGCCATCCAAATAGGCTTCCTCTGGACAGGGGTTGAAGGAGGGTGTTTTCCTTTTTCCTGCTGAGGATATGCGGGTTCATGTTGAACAACACTTCTGAAGTGTTTCTGTATGTACTGTTTTTGACCTAGCAGAAGTTTTCTTTTAATGGAGGCTTAAGTGACAGTCTTAGCACAGTTTGCCAAATCAAAATACAAGGGTGGTCCCAAGGAGATGTTACCAGAAAGAAGCTTCAGTTCTTGACCCTTCCAGTTGAGTAGCATATAAAAACGAAGCTACTGAAGTCCCATATAATACTGAAACAATGTTATTATGATATATGATCCATATGTGAAGACTTAGTGCACTGCTTCCATGGATGTGTTTTTAGGAAAATACTTTGTCTACAGTGAAGGAAAGAAGAAACTGAATCATGTCTACCAAAGCCAAACAGACCTGAGTAAAGGAAATCATGATTCTCATTAGCCTGAGTGCTATATAGAGGGGTATCTGACAAAGAGTTAATCTAACTAGAAAATAAAAAACTTTTCATGTCACCTGTTCCCTTAAAAGGTGCTTCCTTCATTTTCACTCAAATTCTGTAAGAAAGAAAGAAACAGAAGATAAAAGCTGCTAGAAAGCTGTGCAATTTAGGGGAGAAAAGAGAGGAACAAAACCAGAGGGGAAGAGAGGTGAAACAAAAGAAACTCACTCAGAGAAAGGAGAGCAAAGAATATCCACTAAAAAGAGAAAGGTTGGCATCAAAAGGGGTTTTCAGCCTCAGAAAGCAGCCAGCAGCCAGACACTGCAGGTGATATCACCAACAAATCCAGTCTGCAGAGAGAGATACTCTTGCAGGACATGCTACTGGTGTAGGGGTTAGGAGAGAAAGTGTGATTTTTACAGGACTGAACTACAGAGGGATTCTTTGAGCATGAAGATTCAAGCTGTTTTCCAGTTGTTGAATGAAGCTCAGAGATCTGTTTCACCTTTTGTGCTTCTCTTTTTTGATTGACCTGTTATTTGTGGACTCCTGCTTCAGTGAGCTATAATAATTAAAAAGATTGAGCTTTTAATTTAAAGGTATAATGAATTTGGATTTTACTCACAGAGAAAAATGTTCCCTGTAGAAAGTTGATATTTTTATGTAAGAATATAATGTCTCTGCTGGAACACCCTTTTGAGGGAGACACAACTGAAGAAATGGGATACAATAGGAATTTTGTGGACTGCTCTAGTCTTCTTTTTCACCCATAAAATAAATTATGCATTAACATCTTTGATTTCCCTGGGTCTTCTAACTCCTAATATCCCCCAAAGGATGCTCAGCATCCTAATGCACCCAAAAGTGATGTCACATATGTGAATCACTGTCATCAGAATCAATTATTCATAATCTGTCACACATGTGCTTTCTTTTGTTACTTTTGGCCTTTCCCCTGCACAGGCACTGTTCTGAGGCCTGACCACTTCCCATTTGGAAATAGAGTGCCTTTGGCATGCACTGGCCAGGAGGACCCAGCTCCTGGTGTGGCCAGGAGGGGAGCAGGGCAGCAGGGGCAGCACACAGCAAGCCCAATGCCTCCCTCCAGCCCTCGCCAGGTTCCACCCCAGCCCATCTGCTCTCTGGTGCCAATCCATCTGTGAGAAAAACACAGACCAAACATGGTCTGGGGAGGAGGAGATTTCCTTTTCCCAGAGCCATTCATCCCTATGAATGTTCCCCATTTCTAAGCTCAGTTCTTCAGAGCTGTTCACGGTTGCTCTGCGAGCTGCAGAAGGAATAAAACCAACAGACAAAGCCAGGCTGGATGGAGGTCTGAACAACCTAGTGGAAGTGTCCCTGTCCATTGCAGGGGGGTTGGAACTGAATGATCTTTAAGGTCCCTTCCAGCCCAAACCATTCTATGACTGTATGACTTTCCAGTGGATGTGTTTCTATTGCTTGAGTCATATTTTTCTACAAGACAGTTGTTGCATTTCAGCACTTAGTGGCTCCTTTAGTTAGAACTAATCTCAGTTGTTATAAAATGAGCCCCACCCTCCCTCACAGCTTTCCTTCCACAGCAGAGTTGATGGTGAAACAGGGGGTGGTGCTGTGCACGATTTCAAAGTTAGATCTATGAGCATTTGGAGTGGGTGGAGAAACAATGCAATTGCTTGAGCCTGGTGCCATATCTCTGCCAGTAGCTATTTTATGAAAAGTGAAGAAATGAATATACTTATGAGCCACCACTCCTCTCTCAGATTTGACTGTTTCAAAGTAATGGAGAATGGGATGACAAAACAAAAAGACATACACAAACTGGGTATTTTTTGAAAGAAACCAAGATAGAAAATATGCCTAAAGTATCTTCAGGTACTGCACCGACTTTGAGCTCTTTCACTTCATTAATTCTATGATTTTATCACCACATTTTCCAATTTAAAAAAATTCTCTTCCCCCTTCCTGTAAAAAAAAGTTCTCTTCCCCTCCCTCTCCCACCCCTCACCAATCTCCCCCTTTCTTTCAACTCTCATAATCCTTGGCGTGATAATGGCTAAGGAAACGGTTTCGGACAAAAGTCTGGTATTTTAATTTTGATAACCTTCTTGAGCAGCAAGGTTTGTGTGGGATGGAGATTAATGAAAGCCAGGCACAATGCACCCTTGTCACTAGGTAGAATAAGAAGCAGATAACCCTCAGGGAAGCAAGTGGTACAGAAGGGGAGTAAGTAATAACACATTTTAATTTTTCATGCATCCCTACCCACTCTTTAATGGAAGGAGAACCCAAATGGCAAGCAAGGAGAAAATGGAAAGGAGACAGCAGTCTTACCTTTGGACAGCTGAGAGGAGAAGAGGCCTGGGGGGCTCCTGCTAGTGGCAATAATTGGGTCTGACCCAGGGCCTGCTGCAGAGAGTGGATGTTTTTTTTCTGCACAATTTTATCATCTATCCTAAGGAGCCAAGTAAGCTTCCCAGTTAATCCCCAAATCCATGTGGTGCCCACGGTTGTCGGTAGCAGAGGCAGAGAGGGGAGCAGAGGTGACAGAGCCCTGGGCATCCCTGGCAGGGTTGGCAGAGCCCAGTGGGGCACCTTGACTTACAAACCAGGGCCCAGAAGCTGCCCAGCCAGGGCTGCAGCTCCCTGGCCAAGATGGGCAGCTCCTCTGCCTGGCAGAAGGAGATTCCCTGCTCCCTAGGGCCATTCTCTGCTTCCATGTCCTATTCAGCTGGCAGGGATTGCCTCAAGCCATGAAGGTTGCTGAGGAACCTACTCATTTTCCTCTCAGCCCCTCAGGGCTCATCAGGAAGCACCAAACCCATGTCACAAGAGATCCTTCTTCAGCAGGAAGCCCCTCCTGAAGAGTTGCTCAGCATTTCCTGATGCATGGAGGTAGCTACCTGCTGCTATTTACCACTGCTGCATTTCCCAGTAAGACATTTGCCAGGGAGTCCATCTGAAGGCAAAGCACATCTCAGGTATGGTTCTACAGATAGGGCAGGGCAGGAGGAGTGTAGGGCAGGCTACTCCTGCCTGATGAGGATGGAAGCTGAGCCGTGTGTGTCTTCAGGACAGCTGCATACACAGCTGCCCAGCCCACCATTCTCTCCTTCACAGATTTCCTGCATCTCACAGATGGCCACTACCAAGAGATGGTGTAGATGTGGCCAGAAAAATGAAGATTTAGCTACTTCCTGGTGTTTTAACCACAAAGTTGAACCTCTCCCTTAAAAGTTGCCCCTGATCCTATACTGTAATAGGACTTAAATAAACCTGTAGTACATTTGGTGCTTATGTTGTTTTTAACTCTTCGAGTATAGTTGTTGGCCTTTGCTAATCTCCCAGCACCTCACTGAAATTGTATTAGAATGAGTAATTACTGAAGTAATCATGGATAAGTAGCTCTTCTTTACTCTTTGTCTCATGAAATAAGCTTCTAAAAATAATTTCTGAAGTGTTTATTGAATTATTACAACAATGCACTGTCATTTCTGAATGAGTCTGTAGCTCAAGAGAGTTGCCAGAATGAGGAGGGCAGGGGAAAGGCTGCTTGGAAGCATGGAGGAGACAGGGTGAATGTTTGAAAAACATGCAAGTGCAGTACATGTACATAACAAAAATGATAAACTGAAATAAAAAAGAAAATTATAAACTCACATGGGACAGCTTGAAGCTGTTACCCATCATGATGCCTTCCTGTCACTGTTTGCATGAGGAAGTTAAAAGAAGTGAAAGCAGAAATGAAAACAGCAAGGCCAGACTGCAATTCCCCATTCAGTACAGTGCTGCTGGTGGATCTGGGCTTCTGGGAGAAAGGACAGCATTACATGGTTGACAGGGACCACCCTGACATACAGCACTGAATATGAGTAAGAATTATTGAGTAGGTCAGACAATTTGGGGCTCAGTCTGTTTCCATTAATTATGAGTTCAAGTTTGAGCTTTTAAGTTTCCATGAGGTCCAGAGAGATGCTCACTTGTCAGCCCTGTCATTTTTATGTTTGTTGTTCTCCTACAGCCCAGACCTATGCAACCAACTCCAAATACTGTCACCAAATATGAATTTGGTGACAGTAACCGCAGGAGTCTCCCCTCCCAGCTGGGTGGCAGATCTGTCCTTGAGTCCCAGTTTCTTGCCTGCAGTCTCACTCTGGCTGCACCTCAGACAAATTTCGACGTCTCGTGTTGTGCTTTTTTACTTTTAGTTGCAGCCTTGCATTGGCTCCTCTTCTACCTGTCTGCTTGCTGCTTTGCTGACCTTGTGTGTTCAGTTTGCTAAAACTATGGCTGGGCTTAAGAAGTAACAGCTTAACCAGAAAGCTCAAGAAACTACTTGTTTGCACCCATGCACATAAATAGTCATAACATAAAAAATTATTCAACTCGTTTCACATTCTAATAAACAAAAGCAACACCTATGCCCCTTATCCATATTACATTTATCCTGTTTTCCTCAAGCTTTTTTTCAGCATCAGAGTTTCAGGGGCAGAGCAGACACTTGCTGGTTAGACTACATCTCATTTTGGAAATTTTGCCATGTTTTGGATTCCTCTCAGACACCTTGAAACTCTCCCTTACATCCAAAATATTACATACCATCAAAGAATTCATCTCACAGCAGCAGATGGTTTCTTGACAATGTGTTTTTGATGAAAGGTTCTGCTCTGTTAATTTCTAACCCTTTGGTTGTACTCAGGCTAGTGGATTAATCTGTTTTGTAACAACACAGGATTTTGTGAAAGATCTTGTGCATAGGTATTAAAATCATTTGCTGTAACTACTGGCTACCACGATAAGCACTGCAGAAAGCAATAAATTTCACCCAATCTGTGGTAAATATCCCTGCTCTTCCTTTTAAAGCCTGTTCCCCAGCTTTACTTTTCTCAGGAATCTTTCCCTGATTTGCAGCTTAAGTTTTGTCAAAGGCAGGGTGTCCCTGTTGTTTTTTACCAGCTTCATCCTTTGCTTTTCACCGGTTTTCTGCCTCCCTGGAGCTCAGTTACTGGATTGATCAACAGAGGGCAATAGCATCTCACTCCAGCTTCCAGTCCTCTTTCCTGCTTCCCTTTCCCCTCCCCTCTGAGTGTCTGCATCCATCGTCTGCTTCTCCTACTTCCAAACTTTCACCTTTAACCAGTGAAGGAGGGTGCCTCCAGCAGTTACGGGGGGCACAAGAATATGTGTTTTTCTGCAATGCCTGGCACAGTGCTCAGCCAAAGGGCTTCTCTGTGCCCAGGGCAGCGACGGTGCTGAATGTTGACATAGACTCCAAATGCAATTCCACAAATCACAGTCCGTGGGTTGTTAAAAACCAGTGCACTCGTTTTTCCACAGGAGTAGAAACTTGCAGGAAGGGCAGGCAGTAACCTCCTGGGCTGGCCCTGGTGCTCAGCATTCCTGCTGCCAGGGAATGCATCTGCCTGTGTGTCAGGCAGGTGCTGAGGATGCTGCTGGTAGTGATTCCAAAACCTGTGAGCATGGATCTGTTGTCCATAGACTGCTATGAGCTGATGGCCAGCAGGCTTAGATTCAATCCATCCACACAGGCATCCACTGGAAAGTACACAGGGCTCCCCAAACAGGAAAAGATTGAAAGGAACTCTCTCTATCTCTAAAGTTTAACCCCTAGTGGGAGTTGCTGCTTCCATTTAATTTTCAGTCAAATATCTGCACTTGTCTGGAAACAGTTTGTCATATGAAAATACTTCTCTTCCTTCTGGGTGGAATGCAGGAAGTATTTGTTTATATGAACAACTGTCTCCCTGGAATAAGAAAATCAATGGTGAGTATAGCAATCATTGTACGTTCTAGCCAAAAGTCAGTACTATCCCTATAGGAAACTATATTAGGGATTGTACAGTGCAAGTAAGTACTTTTTTGAGCTAGACTGCAGCTTTAAACCCTGGACTTAGAAAATCTTTCTCTGTTCATGTTCTGGACTGTGAGTTGCCTGATTGAAATTGCTCAGGGCTGTTCATGTTTCAGGACACTGAGCACACAGGGATGGCTTTGAAGGCCTGGGAGCTCACACATGTAGCCAGCAATAGACTATATATATGCTCCCTCAAGGGCAGACAAGGGAACAAGTAGTAACTCTGCCTCTGCAATAAAGATCTGTTTGCCTAAGGATGCACCTCAGTGGTCTTCTGGCTGGCAGATTTTCTCTGTTCAGACTGCAGGAGAGCTGAAGGGCAGCTACTTCTCAGCATCTGGGTACATGATTAGTGTGGTATTTGCTGCAATGAATATAGGCTGCTGTGCAGCCGTTTTATACCTTTAGGCTGGACTTGTCCTCCTGAGAACAAGAGAGAGGCCATAGGGGAGGTCAGACTAGAGCTTCATCTAGCCCAGCATCCCAGCTCTGCTCTTACCTGTTGGACGATTCACAGGGAATGTGTGTAAGGGAAAGGGCCAGTATGAAATTACTCACATCTGACAAAGAACATCAGACAATGTTCAGGCACTCTTTGGCAAGGCAGTTATGTCCAAACTGTCATATTTAATAATAACTGAATATGACTGAACAAGTGTAAATATTTTTGAACAAATGTATACCATTGAGTTCAACATCCTGTGACAGTAACTTGTACAATTTTCCTTCGAGTCACAAATCATCCTTTCACTGCTATTCTCTCATTACAGAAAGCTAATAATATCTTACTGTATCTTCCCAGAAGGCCACTGTGCTAGCTTGCAGGAGACCAGAGGTAAGATTTTGCCTGGTTTGCATTTTACAAACTAATTGCCTCTGTGGCTACTACCTGTCCTGCCGTGCACCTGCCCTTAACTGCAACATTGCCAGATTTTATGCATGTGATTGAATATTCCCATATTCTTTCTTCCCTTTCTGAGGTGACAATGTGGCCCTTGGGAGGAGCCCACCCACCACATTTATGCCAGCATCCATGGAAAATCTGCAGGCAGAGATGGCTTGCAGTTTTCTTTTATGGCTATCACTTTTCAGATGGAGTTTCCCTGCAAGTCTTTTTGAGCTGGATTAGACTGGAGTAGAAGAAATCAACTTTCCTAGCAATCTGAAAACAAGGCACAGAAAAGGACCCTCAGCTCTGCCTAGCTATTTAAGGAACATTGAAAGACCAGTCAATTGGCAACCTAATATTTCTGAGGCTTTTTCTTGCAGTTTTTGGACAAATTTCACAGTTCCTCACCTTGATGCAGGTGAACTCTGAAGATGTTAAGTGACTAAGGCTGCCATTTTTCATCAATAAAAAGGGTGTTTATTTGTCTTCTTGTCAAATGCACATCAGCACGCTTGTTGTTAGAAAACAAAAAAGGTGGACCTGATAATCATGGGGTAGTCATGTTATATATAATACTCTTATTACTGTTGGCCTTAAAATACTTCAGCATGACAAGATTAGAGCCAGTGTCATCCTTTTTTATTTAAATTTAATTTACACAAAATAATGTTCTTCTTGCTCCATTTCTTCCAATTCCTTCTCTTTTCCTCCCCTGTTCATTTTTCTTTATAATTTCAAAGTTAGTCCATTCAACAATGTCACCCCCTTCCACAGTCCCACATTTCACCTTTGCAAAACACCAGCATTTATTCTCCTTGCTATTTTTAGGAATTAAAAATAGGAGTTTGCAAATCAAGTTGCACTGTCATTCAGCAGATGTCATTCAAAGCTTTTGCAGAGACAGACAATAAGTTATTGATCTTCACTGATTTTTGTTTCCTCTTGCACCAGTGTTTCCTACCCTTCTAGAACAAGTGTGTATCACAGCATGTTTTTCTTTGTATGATTTTTACCCTTCCTTGTCCCCACTGGCCTTTTTCAGCTGGCTCAGAGTGGCTTTGGAGGCCAGTCTGTAACTCTGATGGGTAAGAATCTGGCATGTGGTTTAGCTCCTGTAGGCCTAATGTGGGCGAGGGACAGTAAATGGGTGGTGGGATGTGGAACACTGCATTCAATCACACACACTTCCATCAGTAGCTGGGACTGGCTGAAGCTGCCTTGCCCCAAGGCCAGCTGAGAAGCTCCTTCACTTGGCTGTTAACTGTTGCCTGACCACTACTGCAGAAAAATGATTTTATCAAAATCTTTGACTCTTTGTGTCCTTCCTTCCCTCTCAAAAGTTGCTCCCCTCTGCTTAAGGAGCAATGCCTGCTCCCATATATCCAAGTATGAATATAAGAATATTCCTGAGGATATTCTTATCCTCAGGAAAAGGAGTTGCAGTAAAATCTTCAGCAGATTCTGCACATGCAGCCAGAGAGAGTGAGAGTGGTAGTTTTGGGTGTCCCTAAACTTCTCTGCATTGGTGAGCATCCCAAGACCTCACCCTTTTCCAGCCCATTAATGCACTGCCAACACTGAGTTCTTCAGCCCTCCAAAAATCTCATACAAAAATTAGAGATTTCACAATAAAACCCCATGTTTCTGATGGAAAAAATGGCTCCTATTATAAAATATAATATACATCCCAAGCATTTAACAGAAATAAATTTATGTCTGGAAACTCAGGTAATGGGGCAGCCAAGCATGGCGGGTGTTGGGTGTAACAGAAGTTAGTGCTGAAGCTGTATGGGTAATATATTAATTCATACATATAAAGCTGATTATGTATTATTACTACAATTAAGGAATATTGCCAGTGGAATACAATGTTATGACAATGTAATGTTCTCTAAACTACCCTCTTGGCAGATATAAAAAATAAATGGAAAATCTGGAGACAAAAAGGCTGTGAGTTGCAGAGTGGATGAATTTGGCCCACCTCCCTTGCAAACGTAGAACAATTGGCTCTGGAATGTGATGCTGGATCACTTCCTTGTGCAACAGCATCACCTGTCAGTGACAACCATTTAACACCCATCCATCATCCCAGTCAGAGTAACTTGCACTATCACTGCCCAAAAGAGCAAAACCTGCTGCAGGATGTTTCCTTTTTTTAAGTATTTTTTCTTCATGCTAGATCTTGTGGTTCACTAAAGCAAGAATTAAAAGCAAAAGAAACACCTTGGTGTGGGTTTTGCTGTGGCTGTACTGAATAATCATGTTTAAAAATGAACTGAGTTCGTTCATCAAGTGTTATGTTTAAATAACCAGTGCTCCAAAAGGCATTCATTATCAGGGTTAGGTGAAACTGCCATCGTGGCCCAGCACAGCTCCACAAGGGTCAAGGCTGCTTGACAAGTGTGAGGAAAGCCACTGCTGTGAGCCAGAGATGAGTTTGCAGCACTGAAGAAAACTAAGCACAGCTGGACAGGCTTATCTTTTTGTGGTAGGTCTGTGCCCAGGTGGATGACAGTTCTGGAGATTCTGCAAAGAAAGGAAAAAGGAAATAAAGAATAATTGCCTTGAGGTTTCACTGCCTACCCAACACTTCCTCACCTGAGCTAAGCCACTAACTTCAGGAGAAACTGCATAGTGCAGAGTGAGGCTGATTTACACTGGGCACAAAACTGGCTATTAAAATCTTTGTGTCCTAGAAAATGCCTTCTCTTAACTAGCTCAATTTATGCAGACAGGTGAGTGTATCAGGGTAGAGAGTGGATGTAGGAAAGCAGCAATGGGCCCCTACTGGCTTCTAACAGCAGCATTATCTTAATAGTTATTAAATGAGGTGAAAATAGGCTGAGGGGAAGCATGAGAGGAAAATTCAGGGGCAAGTGGCAGGGCTCAGTGAGCTGCATCATTAAGATGCTGCAAGAGATAGAGGACAAACATCTGCAGATCACAAACACATTTGCCAGCTCAGAACTGCAGAGAGGTTTGACAGTCTCTCTCCTTTCCTGTGCTCAGAGTTCCTTTAAAATAGTCATTATAAAACCTTCTGAGAAGGCTAGTGTACAAGAAAATTTACCCCAAGGCCTTGCTTAGGTAGAGCTATACCTTTTAACAGCTTAACAATGATATAGTCTGCTGGACAATTACATTCTATGCTTAAGGAAAATTCTTATGCTACAGAGTAGTCTTAAAAAAAAATAAAATAAAAGGCTTCAAGATCCAATTTTCATGATCTCCAAGTGCCAAAAGAAATTGCAGAGATAAAATGTATTTTTACAAATCCATTTTCCTCATTTTCCTCTCTCTTATTTGTTTTATCCTTAGTGTGTAATTTAGATGTGGCAACACTACATGAGAGCAGTGCTACAGAAGTCTCCTGAGTAGGCTGAGCTAAGTGCTTAAGTCTTTAAACACTAGGTGCTGCTGAGTTCTGCTGGTGGGCTGATGAGGTGGGTACCATTAACTCAAACAGTTTGTCCCATGACATTTTAGGGAACGTTCCCTTTGGAAGCTCTCTGGCTCTTTTTTTTTACTCCCAGTCTCAGGGAAAAGCCTGTGTCTTCCTGACTGGTTTTGCAGATCAGCTGTTGCCTCATGAGTGTGTGCTTGCAGCAGGTCACAAGGATTTTTGTGTGATCCTTGTCGACCTTTCCCATGGCTCTCTCCTAAATTAGATCAGTACATCCATACAGGAAAGGAATAACCTACTCTTGTTGGATAGTAATATGTTGGAGGAAGCCACCTGGGGAGAGAGAAGGGAGGTAAGTGTGTGATATGCACAGAACACATGGCTCAAGGGGTTTTGCTGCCTGGAATTTTTTGTCTTTAAATTTAACTTCGTCTGGTCAGAGAAGCTGCTTCAGCTGGTGGTGTGAAGGTGGGAGAAGAGAGGCAGCTGCTTAATTTTAATCTGCCCTTTTCACCCTTCTGCTCTGTATGGCAGGCCTGAAAGTGTGGCAAAGAAACCTGCTCCAACTTGGACCATCCTGTTGGCTCTCAGTAGAGAGCTGTGTCCATTCCTTCCCCAAAGGAATGTGGCAACCTCTTGCAGAGGATGTTCCTTGTGCCAACAGAGGTGATTTGCACTCTAAGAAAACCCTGAACCATAATGGTCTGAGAGCTGTGTTCTGAACTGTATTTGAGAAGCCTGTGTTTTGAACAGCCTCTGAAGATGTCACTGAAAGCCAAGACTTTGCCAATGTAGTCATGCTCAAGTTGAAGTCAGTTTGTACAGTCTCTTGGTACAGGATCAAATTTGAGAATGAATTCTGAAATGAAATTTGCATGAATTATCATGACTTAATTCCATCTACATGCAAGGGCATTTTTTTAAATTATGAACAGCTAGCTTCTTTATCTTTCTCTGCAATTAGCTGGGAACAATCAGTCTTCCTGATGGCCCTCTAAAAACTGAAAATATATTCAAACTGTTTAAAAAATTGCATGTCCTTAGGAACAAAAATGAGAGGTTATGACACTGCTGTAGAGCTTGCAGTCAGTTGGTATGAAACCAGGTTGTTTTAGAGGAGTTGCAGCTGCCTATTAAAATAAGTAAGAAGTCCTGGGGAGATGGGGCTGGAGGTGGGCCAGAAAAAGAGGAGAAAGATGCTAAGATGCAAAAGCATTTTCACTCCCTCACTTGTGAGAAATGGGCTGACAGCAAGGATTTAAAAATTTCTGACAAAGAGGTAGAGCGTTTTGAAAGTGCTTTTAAAATTTTTCTTAACAGTGACTTGTCCAGTCTCCAGAATTATTGTGATCTGCTTTTAACAGGTGAGGTGAAATGGAAATGTTTTAAATACCCCAAGAAAGCATTTAAACATATACCAAATTTTAAGCCAGGATGAGGATATATTGAACTCTATGGCACACATTTGTGCTACTCAGTGGGGCAGAGACTCAAAGTTTCTGCAGGAAAGTTGGCAGTGTATTCTGGAAAGGCAAATTCTGTTTTCTAAGCTTGAATTATTACCTCTGTCTGGGTTGTCTGTGTGCTGTAGACACACATACACAGCATTTCTATGCAGACTTACTCTAATTGATATCTTGATACTTCATGAGAAGGACCCCTATATTTTTTTCCTAGGGATCTCACTGGTTGTAGAGGGGTTAAAAATTATGTGTCACTTGTGAAGGATAAATTCTTGGGGCTATATTTGAAAATCACTTTCCATGAACACTTCTGCTTCAGATCTGAAGAAGACCCTATTTGATTTTTTCAGAGAAACTATATTGGTTTCATAAAACTCATTACTTTTTCCTGCAAACCTTCTCACCCAGTGTGATATGGGAATAACCTGTACTGCTGAGGAAAAAGAAATAGCATAAAATATCCATGTATTTTATATATTAGAAAGACACAGTATTTTCATAAATGGACAAATTTGCTACAGTTCCACTGATTGGGGTGGGTGGGCTTACAAGTGGAGACTGAAAATGCCAAAAACTGCCTCAGGAAATGCTGGCAGACAGTGAGGGGCAATACAGTAGATGACTGCAAACAACCTGGCCAAGTGAAACCAGTTATTTCACCAAGCCAAGGCTGGGCAGCGAGCCACAGGAACCAGATATTTTCCTGGATCACCTTGTGTGCCAATGGCAACAACAACAACAAAAGGCCATTGTTGGCAAGCACCTGACACAGACTAAAAGTATGGATTAGTTTTCAATTATTTTCAGGAAACTATCATTAAAAATGAGCTAATTTGACTCCATGCCATGGAAAGCCCAAATGCAATTCTAACCCAAATTAAAAAAAAAAAAAAAAAAGTGTCAGTCAAAACAACATGGAGGGGAAAGAAATCTGTCATGGTGGCATCTGTCAGAAGCTCAGGGTTTTAATAACTGATCTGAATGGCTCTAGATAAAGGGATTAGTTGATTAATTTCATTATTATTTGATTACAGGGCCTTTTTTAATATTATGGATATTCTAAAAACAAAACATAATCTAAACTCTTCATTTTGCATTACAAATATAAACTAAAGTCTGGTAAAGCCTATGAGAGCATTTGTGGGGCTGTCAAATCATACAGATTAACTTTGGGATGTGGGAGAAAGAAAAAACTAAGAGCTATTTCTAGATGACAAATTATTCCATTATTCCCTTTCTTCCCATTGTGGTGGGGAAAAGAAAATACAGTCAGGCCATATTCTGCATTGAACTCTTCACATGAATTTCCATGCTCGGTTAAGTAAAGAGACTTTCTACAAAACTGCTCACCAGCATTCCCTTTTTGGGGTGGCTGATGATAAGAAATCCAGAACTGCCTAGGGAAAATCACTGCACCATGCAGAAGAGCTGAGATTGTTACCTGGGAAATACATTTGGTTTCTCTTTTTTGACCAAATTATTTACAGTTGAAGAGCTCATTTTACTTGTATTTTTCTGTGAAGTGGATAATATTCAATCCCCTGCTGAGTTATAGTCTAAAAAACAGTAGGTCTTCATTATCCAGGGTGGTGAACTCAATTGTCTCATGCAAAGGAGTTGAACACCCATTGACTTCAGCAAGCTGAGTTCAGACAATGCTGGGAGATGGTCTTTGTCTTACAAGAATTGAAAAGTGATTAAACACTTGACTATTATAATGCATTCACATGAATTCCTGTCATGCTGCTGTGTCCCATTGCAAATACTTGTTTTGTCAATTATCTCAGCTGGAATAACACAGGAATGGCTCAGATGTGGCATATGAGGTTAACTTCTCTTATTTATTTTCAAAATGTTTTAAACTAGCTTACTCATTTTTCTCTAGAAATTGCAGCTAGAATGTGTTCTTCCTCAATAAACTTTCAACATTTATGCTCAGGTTTTCAGTGAATATTATTTCAGTTGGGGAATGGCAAGATACAAATGCAGCTCACTGCTACAGAAAGAATATGACATTTTTCCTTCACATCTCTTCCAATGAACCTTCATACTAGCAGTGATGTTGAATAATACATTAATTTCGGAAAAAATAATATCTTAAATATTTAGTTCCTTTATTATGCATTATGGGTCTATTATGCAAGGTGATGAATTAATATTGCATTTTGAGGTATTATGATGGCTCCTGGCAGGGTAGAACGTCTAAGTTAAGATTTTACCCTACTCTGTATTGGTCTACCTGAGAAACTTCATGTGGTTTGATCAACATCAATTTTTGTTCAGTGCTAGCAGCTTAGATACCAGTTTTAGGTTTTCCCATCAGTAGTTTGGATTTTTCTTCAGAATAACTATAGCATCAAGAACAAGAAGTTTCAGACATCAAAGTCCTCTGGAAGAGAAAGTTATTTTGCTTGTGTTCCCTGAACCCTGATGCTCATGGTTCTTTCCTTTCCAATGGCAACAGAAGCGTTTCCTCTGAGCAGCACTCATCTGACCTCTGAGTTTGAGAGCTGAGAGGATCTCTGTAGCCACAGAGGTACTGCTTGAACCTCTAAAACATTTTCAGACATTTCTACATCATCTTCTATGGGTGGTGCCTGAAAAATGAAGCCCAGTACATATTTGAGTACATTTATAGTAGTGGTTGAATAGCAAAAAAGGGAAGAAAACCCAAGATACTCATATATAAATTATATACAGGTATATAATACATATATATATAATATACATATATACAAAACATGTACCTTTATATAATACTATACATTTTTTATGTATGAGATGGTGTATATATATACTATAGACTATGTATTATATATTACAGTCACAGAAAGATTTTTATTACTATTTGGATAACTCTGTTCTGCAGAGATCCTGTCTGACCTGCAAAAAACTTCAGAGTAAGGACATCATTTGTTGGTCTGGTTGGAAAGGCACAGGGAAAATAAGCAGCTGGTCCTGGTGATTTTATTTGCAATGTCATGGATAGCATTTGTCAGAAAATGTCAGAAGGAGAAGCATAGTATTTTATCTGTGTGTTTTGCCTTAGGCCCTATCTATGAAAGTTATCACTAGTGTATATGCAATTAATTTTTTTAAGGTTTGAAAATTTTTAGTACCAGGGAGAAAACCATGTTAACACTGAAGCACTAGGATGGAAGAAAAATGACTGACATAAAGACAGTTCTTTGCCTGGCACTGCAGGGCCACAGTCAGTGGTTGCTAACAGTCCCCAAACTACATCAGGAAGACTTTGTCACCACAGTGTCAAAACAGTGTCTTCTGGGACAAAAGAGCTTTATTTATGGGAACAAAAGAATATCTTTTCTGTTAATATGGAAGAAGCAAGGACAAATAAATCAGAACTCTGCCTTGAAAAAGAAAATTTTGGCCTGGAACCACCCAATAATGCATGAAATCAGTAATTAAAAGAGGACAAGGTTATTTAAATCTTATGTTAACCTTGAACAGGCAGAACAATTGGAGGGAGGGTACACATATGTGCACACAATGTGCCTTTGCTATAAAAAATAATCATTAATGTGTTTTTAGTTGGGTAGAATATTTCTTGGTGATTTGGGTATGTCTGTCCTGTTTTCAGGAGCTGCTTGGATGCTCAGACACTTCCATCCTTTTGAACTTCAGAGACAGAGTCAGAGGCACCCTGAGCTGGCTACTTAAGATGGAATTTTCTCAGTGGCTGTCATTGATGTCCAGACTTAGGATGAGTTAGACTTGCATGTAAACTGCTGCTACTCTGAACAATTGTTTTTCTTTAAAATTGTTTTCTTACTGCAATATAAACAATGAATAATGTTGTTTCAGTGATTTTGGCTGGCCACTGCAACTTCTGGCTGCTGACTCTAGAAGGGGAGCCACCAAACTTGCCGAAGGGTAAGAGCAGTGGGAATACATAGAAAGTTTTAATGGGATTCTGATTGAATTGGAGGGGAATTATGCAATTAGGCACGGAAAGCATAAATGTAAGGCTGTTCCAGGCAGTATATACAGAAAACAAAAAAACCAAAAGAAGATAATTACCCTACAATGGTTATATGGAGGGACATAAATTCCTGTAAGGGAGAAGACACACTTCTGATGACCAAGTCATTCATCTGACCCTCTCCATGTCATCCTGGAACAAAACAACCACCTCTTCTTCTGAGAAGTTGAACCAATCAGCCCTTTTAAAACAAGACCATTTGGTCCACAGCTGCACATTAACCTTCACCTCACTTGTGGTGCTGGAAAAGGTCATGGACTTGCTGTGAAATGAGTAGCCACTGACTCAGTAGCCAATTTCTCCCCACTACTTCCCACAGAGAGCTCTGAAGGGAGAAGAAGGGAGGCTATGGTCCAGTGGCAGAGCCCACTGGGACAACAGCTGTAGGATGGAGGTGATTATAGGATCATAGAGGAAATCATTTTACCAGTACTCAGGTTTGTAAAATGTCTTTCTTCTCCAAATAACTAATAAATTATTTAATGAAAGTTGGAAAATCCTGCCTGAAAACTCAGAGTGAGGGAAAAGTGAAAGAGAAGAATATCAGTGTGATAGGACTTGAGAGACTCTTTTTTTTTTTTTTTTTTTTTTTTTTTTTTTTTTTTTTTTTTTTTTTTTAACGAGTTAAGAAATATTGTTTCCTTCTGGGACCCAGAAGATGCAGATACAGGAAAAGCAGAGATATTTTTCTTCTAATTATGCAGGCACTGGGGATAATAGTAATTAGTTCATCTACTGCAGAAATGTAAAATCTCCTGGCTGGAACTCAGGCACACTGACTCACACTTTGGAGGAGATTAAGTATTGTTTTAATTCAAATCCCTACAGGGAAGACAGGTGGACAGAATGTAATTACTAGGACACTGAGGATAACTACCTCTGAAAAAGTGTATTATGGGCTATAATATCTGTGAGCAGACAGGATCTTGTTTTTTCATCTGCAAGTTGGGTGTAAATAAATTCATAAACTTCTCAAGTGTCCTGTATATGTATGAAAAGGGCAATTTTTGGAATGAAGATTGAAATTTCAGAGACAGCTCTTGCTGTCATGTAAAGACGTAATTGCTAACCTGTGACAGGGATCATCTTTCAATATCTCAAGACAGCAGCCCTCAAAACTTGTTGTATAAATCTTTATCCCAGCTTTTTTGAGGGGATCTATACTGGATTGTCTTATTAATGCCTCCTCCATTAGTACAAGACTGAATTTCGTTATACTTAAATAATTTCTAGTAAATTTAGCATGAGGGTCCAGTCTGGTTTTCACAGCTGAAGAACTTAATCTGTTCTGATTTATTATTGAAACAGCTCTTCTCCTGTAGCAGAGAGTTTGATAAAAGCAGAATACAAAAAATGGGCAAGAAAGATCAGCTTATCAATCACAATTATGCTTTGTCAGATCATACTGATGTTTGCAATATGTGTGATGGCAGTTCTTCACTGAGCGTGAAGTGAAAAGGCTCATGGTGTCCTCCTTGGTGTGGCACAATTGTAGGAAGTGAGAAACAGCCTAAATGCAAACATTTGTCCTAAACATCAAAACCTAAGAAGGACATACCCTTAGAAAACTTTTCCAGTTTCTCAAATTTCCTTTTTGTATTACCGGGAGTGGTGCACACACATTGAAGAGCATTGTCTAGCCAAGAAAATAGAATTTAAGTTCAAAATTACTCAGAAAACCATGTACATAAAGACACTCACACAAGTGCTTTGGACAGTGAAAAAAAGTGGTGACTATGATATCCATGAAAGAAATAGACAAGTGGAACTGGGTATGTATGGCCTGGCAAATCAAACTATTCCAAAGTTGCTGAAACAGGATCCCATTGTTGCAGTGGAAATCAGTAGATTTACTGATCAGTAAAGAATCCAGTTAACATGGACTCAGTCACATCTGTAGATGGGAAGAACAGAGTTCTCTGAAATCCAGTGGAAGTTTTATAAGTGTGAGTTCAGCATTAAACTTATTTATGGAAATAGGAAATGCTTAAGACTGACAGGTGATTTATGACAGAATAGATGGAAAATTAGACCTTGATTTGAAAGACATCCATTAATTGTTATTTAGCTTGTATACACTTGCCTCTTCTAAGGAAGACACTATACAATTTTTCAGTATATCACAGTCCAAGGCTGAAGGTGTATATGTGCAGAAGAGCTGAAAGGACTCTGTGTAGGTGAAGAAAATTAGAAATTAAGATCTCTTAGTGAAGAGGAGAAGCTCTTAGTTCAGTATACTGTGAAACACCTCCAATTTTCACTATCTTATTTTTTTAGGTAAAGGCACTTTCTTTTATATTTCAGTGATTAAAAGAAAAAAAATAATAGCACTGATTAAATGATCTGGAGGACAAATGCCCTGTTCTGCCATAAAAGTTACTGTCATGAGACTGTTTCCCACAGGCTACACAGCAAACTTGTGCAGCATTTGCACCTGGTGCTGAATGATAAAAAAGGGGCTTATTTTAAAGTTAAGAATTTTCCCATAAGAAAGCTTTATCTAAAATTTTAAAAGTGGGCAAAAAATTTTTCATGTCGATTCTAATCCTTGCAGAGGTCCTCATTCCGTGTGGCATTTAAGCTCATCTTTAACTGTTTAGCTAGATAAGGACTGCAGGTTTTGTGTTCTTTGTAAATATCATATTATATGCATGAGCTTACTTTTTTGTGATTCATATTCCCTGCAAAATAAATTACAAACCTTCAGATGGGACTTAGTGTGGATTTCAGAGATAAATGTGTATACTTTTTATAGACTTGGTTTGTATATATCTCTGCATAAATATATTTATTTTATTATAGAACCTTATCATTTGTAGTCTATAAAAAATTCTAGTCAAACCCAAGATTTTGGTTTTATACAGAAATCTTTGATCACAAGTGATACTGCATGTGCTCTGACTGATGAAATGCATGACAGAAGTAATCCTCTCTAGGAAGAAAGGATCTAACTTTGTGGTCTCTCTATTGCACATTAAAGGACAGGACATGAAGTTATTTTCTTCCAAAGCCCAAGAACTATTTTTCATGAATTATCTTTCTCTTTTTTTGGCAAGGATTTTCTGTTTCTGACTGGAAAATTATCCTTAGTTTGCAGAAGAAAAAAGAAAGCATAATCTGTATACAATAATGTTGTGGACTTAATGAAAAGCCCCCTGTAGTTATTTTTATTCCTTCTTCTGGAATTATGGCATGAACTAATTTTGCTTCCCTTTCTTGACCAAAGGTCATCACCTTTCAATCTCAAGGGAAAACCAGTAAATTGCACTTAGTTTAAATTCACTGCTGACAGAATGCAGTGATGTGGAGTCAAATGTATGTACCCTGTAGGTTGAACTCCAGTTCTGCACTGTGCTCCATTTGGCTATTCTGGGTCAGGTGGAATGACCCAGAGGAACAGCTGTATGTCTGAAAGTCACAGTTCCTCCTTTGCTCTGTTTACTTCTGCAGTTCTACTTCTTCATCCTCATGTCTGTGGGAGAAGGGAGCACTGCTTTCTCTGCTGTCTTAGCTAATTTCCCCTCATTGGTGTGTCATTTAGGGCAGGGGTTTTGGAGCAAAAGGTGACGTGACTCTGCCTGTGTATCCAGTGCTGATTGCTGGGTGCCAAGGGTCCTGCTCCCACAGAGCTCCCATATGGGGAGTGGTCCTGCCCCTAACTCATTGTTCACAGACATACAGACAGAGGGAACCAGCCTGTTGGTCTCCTCCTGCTGACACTCCTGATCCCAGCAGGCAGGAGAAGAAAGGTGAGTGGTGCTGCTCACTCCAGAAAGGGTCTCTAAAACACATTACAGGTCTGTAGAGCACATCAGCAAGGACTTAGGTTAAAGATGAGCTGTAATTTCAAACCTCTAAAAGCTATGTATTCAGCATAAGCTTGTCAGAACCCTCACAATCAACAGCCAATGTTGCGTAACAATGTTCAATTATTCATGCCACCATTCTCAGAAAGGTGCCTAAACCAACCAATTCACCTCCCTCCCAACTGGCTGTAGCAGAATCCAGATTATGACTCTTCAGGCAGGAGGTCAACTTGCTCTGTTTACAACTTGAGGTCCCTTCAAAGCACCTTCCTGGTAGATAATGATATTTTTCACAGTCCATTAAAGTATGTGTATGTTTTTAAGAGGGAGGGGTGGCAATGGTAGATAGTGACTGAGAGCAGTAGGGGAAGCAGGAAATAAAATGTTAAGATTCCAGTGCTGGATGTAGACAAGGGAGACACTGAGCGATGTGGCTCAGGGCAAGTGTGAACTGTCACAATCAAACATAGCAGAGAGAAGATGGGCAGCCCATCAAGGCTCCTTGTCAATGAATACCTTTGAAGAGTGGGAACCAAGGCAGGGACCAAGGTACAATATTGTCTCAAGATGACTTTCTCATCTGCACGATCTTAACAGGGTGTTAAGTGAACCTCAGGAAATCTGAGTTGCTGCAGTAGAAGTCAGGGGAGAAGCTGACTGTGATAAGGTGAAAGATTGAAAATGTTTAAACAAAAGCACTGTTAGAGTGGGAAAGGGGGACAGATTAGGTACAAAAGTGAACAGATAGAATCAGAAAGATCTGGATTCTAGGTGGATATACAGATTAAAGGAGAGAGATGGGTTAAAGATGAAATAGACAGCAAAAACTTGAATCAATTTCCTTAACATCTGCTAGTGCATGAAACCTGAGGTGTGACATATAATGAACACTTTAATTGAGAGAGGGGGGAGAACTGAAGTGAAGGACACTCCCAAATCTGGGAGGGGTACATTGCTGCAGCTGCATGGAGCTTCAACAAGCTAGAGACCTGCCCTGGTGATATTACTCTAAGCAAAGTCTTTTAATCCAGAAGGTAAATCTTTCTCCAAGTTCAATGGGAGCAGATTGAGGCCATGTGTTGATGGATAAAAGCTCAATGTGTGACTTGATAGTCACACTCACCTGTAGTAAGAGGAAAATACAGTACCAGTCTCATATGCAGTGTTTCACAGCCAGCTGCTGCAACCACAAATGCATCCATGAAATGCTGAGCTGGGGAGAGTCCAGGTGACAAATGAAGTAGCTTGTGTGCCATATCAGTGCCATAACAAGAAAAAGGAGCTAGAGAGATGTGTTTAAAACCAAAATCTAAGTCTCCACCTAAACAACACCTTCTTAGGATCAACCAGGCTTTTCTCACTTATTAACAGCCAGAAGTTTTGTATGTCTGCCACTGCTTCCTCAGTGCAATAAGCCTATGATCATCAATCTGCAACAATGTGTACTTCCCCTGGAAAGATCAATCTTGCTTAGGAAGGGAAGAGTGCTGCAAAGTCACAGGAGAAATTTTATCTAAAAAATGTCCTGTGCTCTGGATTTAGTCAGGACACCAGCAAAGAGGAATGAATCAAATATACAGTGTAGGAAGCACCAGTTCAACTGCCAAGTATAAAACCATGAGTAATGTCCTATCTGTTATCAGCTGATTCACTGAGGGAACTTTCAATGTGTTTTAAACCCAAGATAACTGTCCCAGCCAGTATCAGAGCAATGGCATTTCTCCTGATGACCTCAGATTTGGTTTGATGAGTTCTTCCATCATATAAAGCGATTGTGGAAGGACAATCAAACCTGAACACAGATTTATGAAAAAGCAAAATTTAGTGTCAATATTGCAATCTTGTTCCTTATGCTCACAGTAGAATCTATAAACTGATGGCAATTTCTTTAACTATAAACATTTTAACATTAACATTTTAACAGCAGCTTGTGTCAGGCTTTGGAAGGGCAGACTTCTAACATTTCAGAGTCTATCACTTAGGAATCTTATCCAGCACTTTGATAAGAGAGCAAGGTCCTCTGCTAAAGGAAAGGAAGACAATTGATCCAATAAGTCTTAGCAGCAGCAAAGATAGCTTCATGGTATTTGATTTATGTTCCTGTGAGGCAGGGGTAGTGGTCTAGGCTGGGAGGTTGGACGGTTGTCTGCATGCATTTGTCTCAACTAAGAAGCAAATTCCACCTCACTGAAAATGGCTCTGTGCACAGTGGCTTAAATTTTTAGCGGTTTAGTGCACAGGAGACTGAAGGGAGGCTGAAGGGAGACAGCTGTCTTTCACTGGTGTGGCTGAGGACTCTCTTTCAGGTGAGCACCAGAGCACTCCCCAGGCCTTTGGGCAGAGGCTGCACAACAAGGAAATTGGTAAACGCAAATTTACTGGAAAACATCATGCAGGCCTGGATGGGGTGCCCTGGGTTTGGCAGGCAGGGGGCAGAGGAGGGAGAAATGCCTCTTGGCTGCAGGGCTGCATCAGCAGTCACAAACAGCCCATGAGCTCACCCATAGCCTCCCTAGCTCCCTGTTGCTACAGCACATTTTGCTTGGGCTGTGCACAGAGTCTGGACTTGACATCAGACAGGATTTGCACGTAGAAAACAGGCACCAGGGCAATACATTATAAGTGGGAACACAGAGAAGAAGAGCAAGAGAATTTGGTGTTTATGTCTCCAGGCAGGGGCTATAGATAATTTTGATGAGTAGTTGTACCCAGACAGCAAAATTAAGCTGTGATCAGTAATTTGATGGTATGGTAAAATGTTTTGGTGATAGAAGAGAGTTGGTGCCTGCAATCAATCACTCCATAAACAGAGGTAAGTCTGGGAACTGATCAGGACTTTTTGCAGAAAGTCAGAGATTTAACCAAAGACAAGGGAGAATCCTTGACTCATTCGCTGTGATTAAATGCAAGTTCATGTATTATCTGCTGCAAAGAATATCTGTGACTGTGAAAGATCATTGCTGGCGAGGCACACAAAATGTCAGCTGCTGCTTTTAGGGAATTGAGCAAGATCTATTGCCTGGTGATAATTAACTATCCATCAATAAATGATAAGTGCTCCAGGAAATCAACACAAGAAAGAAGTTGTTCAAAGGAGAAAAGCAAGTCATTAGAAGGAGCAAATGTACTGGAACATCTACAGGAAATAGATAGCACATCAAAAAGCACAGATCTGATGCACATGAAGGTAGTGGAGGGTTGGTAGGAAGACGTCAGGGTTGCAAGCATCTGGCTGGAGGCTGCAAATGAAAAAGTGATGAAAAGAAAACTTCCAAAATAGGCCAGGCTTATTGCACTGCACTGATGGAACTTGACACAGAATCTGTCCCTGTTGCACCAGGCTGACTGTCAGCAGAAATTTAAAGATAACATCTGCCAGCATAGAGAAAAAAAAAAATAAAAAATCAGCATTTCAGTTTTCCAGATAGAACAATCAGCTCGAGTAGTCTGAACCTCAAACCCTGCCAGACACTCGTGGGGCTTCTCCAGGTAGGCAGGAGCATTTACTAGCAGATGCACTCTTCTCACAGCACTAAACCTCCACTAGTCGTGGGGAAACTCAGCGTTTTAGTGGGCTTTCCTCTGTCCTGCTGCATAAGGCTTACTCCATGACCTTTGTTCTCTTTGTGAATGTGCTTACAAAAGTTTGAAATAGCCTTCTGTGTCTTCTTTTATTGTACATTGTTCCTTCTGTGCCTTTGGTGAGCATCTTTCAGCACTAAACCATTACAGTGAGTTACATTAGCTGGCAGGATGGTGAGAAAGGTGAATGAACCTCCAGGTTTAAGCCAACATGAAGCTGTGGGGAGGGCAGTGTCCACAATCATTGCTCTGTCTTGGTACTGCTGGGTTTAGATTACAGGAACTGAATTTTAAGCCCTCAGTTCCACAGTGGCAAAGCTGTTTGCTGGTGGAGATGAGCTTCCAAAGTGTGACAGCAAAGACGTAAGACAAGGAGAGTGTGGCTAGTGTCATGTTTGAATAAACCTTCTTCTGCCAGAAAAAGGAGAGCTCAGGTGCAGGATTTCTAAGTTTTGCTGTTATTTCCAGACCCTTTTTATGCTGCAGTCAGTAGAGGTAAGAGGAAGCAGGAGGAAGTCATTATAAGTACAGGAATCACAATCCTGATGTTTGTTAATAATATTTTTCTAGTTCTGGTGAGGATGAAAGAATGGTTGAAAACAGAGACATGGTCTGCCTTGGGCATAGAAATTGGAGCTGCTTGTCCAGGTCATAAAGCTCCGTCTCTTTGCTGTCCAGCTAACCAGTGTTTTCTAGCTTCTTCCTGTGCCATGATGATCACATAAAGGACATGTGGGAACCTGAATTATTGATGGAAAGAAAGACCCTAAAGAGAAATTAGATAAATTTTTAGAGATTCGAGGTTTAATAATCCTGCTGCCTGTGGAGTGACTCATTTTTCAAGCACTTAGATTTTTGAAGAAAATACACAGTTGGAGGTTTTGAGATGAGTTGGGGCTACCTGGGAGTAGAAAAGGTGGAAAACAGCTCTCTATTATATTGTTATAAAGACAAAGCAGGCCAACAAGTGGCAGAGACTGCAAACATAGAAAGAGAGAAGGAGAGGGAAAGAGGAATCATTGTGATGGTGATTTATTAACACTGTAACCCATCAGCAGAACCAGAGTTCTGATAATAGGATGTGAGTTATTTCTGGGCCAGCCATGCAGATTTTATTGTTGGAAATTACTGTGCTTCCTGGCTTTGGTGTAATTCTGAACTCGAGCATCAAAGACCTAAGAAAGGCTAGTACTTCAGAAAAAACCCTTTATGCAAGGTTTTCCTGTGAGTGACAGCCTAGGGCTTCCCTGGGGCTGGACTGAATTAAATCTTTCCACTCCTGTTACTCAGAAGCTGACTCTATGTTGAACAGCTGCAGCTGTGTTTGCAGACCCCTCTTTGTTGGTGCTGCAGCAAGCTGACTGCACAGCTGTCCTGAGGGCACCCAGCCCAGGCTCTACCACCAGTCCCAGCAGGGAGTTTTGCTGCCCTCAAGCCTTGCTCCTTGCAGGTCATTTTTTTGGAATGGACTTGACAAGGCTAACAATACTGCCTAACTGGATTCCTGACTTTCCTCACACCCTCTGCCTGTGCAAGGCAGTCTCATCCACTGGTCCTTGCATGGTCTCCTGGCTGCTTGAGCTCTCTGAGAATTTCCAAGGCACAACCCCACCCTGTCAACCAAAGTTTAAAGGCAGCAGATCTCAATATAGAATTTGCCGTCACCTCCTGCTTATGTTGTGGTAATACAAGGTCTTCTGAGGGGTTTATTTGTTACCAGGTTTTAACCACGTTAGGTGAAGACATTGTGAAGTTATTTTCTATTCACTGTATGAAGTGCCAGCTCATTTAATCTTACACATGTCGATGAGAGATCAGCCTGAATTAGGTTTGTTTTAGCTGTTAAATCACATTTTTCAATTGTTTAAATAGTTCAGACAGAATTTGCACAGTAACATTTTAGCTTTTTATAGCTGGCAAGAAGTAATACAAATAATTACTGCCTTCCCTGGTGGGTTTTATCTGATTAAAGTGACATGTCTGCTTATGCAAGATATTTGAATAGAGACATTCAATAAAGTCAGTAACATTTATTTTCCCCTCTTCTCCTCTTTTTTTCCTTTTTTAAAGCTACATTTCATATTTATATAAAAATCTTGTTTTAAGGTTTGGGATGTTTTTCTTAAAAGGCTTTACATAATGAAGCAATTTGGCAGCATATTTTACGTGCTTGTAATGAAATATTTCCTCACACTATAGCAAGGTACTAATGCATCTTGTTTCTGCTAAGGAGTACAACATCTGTCTGAACTAACTGCTGTGGAAATATCACTGGAGTAAGGAGTGAGCCAAAGTGGAAGCCAGAATTTTCCCCAGATTGCAACTGGGAACTGATTGAAGGAAGGAGAAATTAATTGGAAGCTGCCTGTGGTGTCAAGGGCTTGGTGAACTTGCATAGAAAAAGTCCTTTGTAGCATGTTTTGCTGGTACTAAATTCCCTAGGACTTTCTTTATATCCTTGAATAAAACTTTCCACTCTTCCATCCATTACCTGGCTTTATATACAGAAACATTTCCTGCAAAAGGCTCAATGCCTGGGTCAGCTTTCAGCATTGGGTTCATTGACACATAGGCACTAAAACTGAGATGTTTAGATTCCAGTCACAGTTTCAAGTCTTTTAGGCAATGAATTTTCAGATTTCGTATTGTAGAATTTTCACCACACTCCTGCAAGAAACAGCAATTCAAACATCTCTCCCAATTAGTCACTGAGGCATGTGTTCTTTAGGTGGTCAGATCAGGTTGCTGTGGTGGTATTTCTAACCACAAAATATCTCTCATGTTAGGAAGGAAAAAATAGGTTTTTATAGTTCCAAGAAATATACAGTAGCTGTGAGACCCATACTTTCTGTTAGTCAAAGTTGGTGTTTGTATGCATGCTTTGGGAAGCACTGGCTAATATATTTTGTCTCAGACAAAAAGGCAGATGGTAGACTTGATGCTTGCCCCAGGGAGCCTTGAGTCTCAAATTCCCTTACAGAGGGAAGCTTTGGCAAGGTGAGGCACACCAGAAAAAGCCTGGCTGCAGGAGCCAAGGCCACCTCTCTCTGTGGAGTGGGAAGGTGCCCACAGGGCTGGTGCTGCTGATGCTGGAGCTCCCTCTGCCAGGGCAGGGACCTGGGGGCCATTTCATGTGTCTCTCATCTTTAGGCTGATGTAAAATACTGTCTAGGTCTCATCTTTTCTATCCTGCTATTAAAATACCCACCAGGTCCCCAGCTCCTTTTGTGCATTTGTTTCTCTTTTTTATGGTTTTGGTTTAGATGTGACATTTCCCTTGGTTTTGTGAGACCACTGAAGGTATTTTGCTCTATTTTAGAGCTGTCAGCAGGCTGCATTTAGATTTCTGTGTAGATTACATGAGACGAGTGAGGTTGAATGGTTTATAGCTCCTTTCCTCCCTAGTGCTGCCCTGTGCTCTGAGTCCTATAAGCCAACACATTGATATTTTGTCCATAAAAATGATGCTATCAAATGCAGCTTCCCACATTGCTTATATTACTCTATCATTACTAATGTTCATTGATTTATACTAAAAATTCTTCACAAGTACTAAAATACTGTATGAGACGTATATAAGACACAAACATCCATAGCAAAAATGAAAAATGGCATTTATTTTTATTAACACTGTATTTCCTTGAATCTGATCACTGAGGCCAACTTAAGCTATTTCAGAATATATATAAAAAAGGACCACTCAAAGGGAGTTTTGGCACGATTCAATCCTACTTTAAGAACACTTTTCCCTGTCAACATAATATGAAGTGGTCTTGGCTTCAATCAGAACCTTCCCCTACCCTTGCAGAGACTCAGGACACTGAGGACAGGGTAAACATAGATTTATTTACCATGGATTTTAACTCTCTACATCAAAATACCCCTCATTGGCCTGCCCTAATAATTCTGCCCAACTGAAGAGAGATTCCAGGAGGGCTTCAGTGCAGCACTATAATAAGCAACTGCAGAATCGTTTATCATTCCTGATGGCAAAGATTAAGAAACTCACCATTTATTTCAAATAGATAAGTATGACACCTTAACAATTCTGTCTTTTCCTTACTGCAGACATTTCCATTTCAAGCCCTGACAATATTAAGGAAGAGATTTATTGGAGTTCATCACACAGCCTGAATCCTTTGGAGTCAAGGTATTTATAACAGTGTAAAAGTGACAGTGTCAACAGTGATTTAAATCATTTAGTCTCTATGATAAACATTATGTTGCCCTAAAATTTAAGAGATGCACTGAGAACATAAGTCACTCAGAATAAAAAACAAAGTCAGTGGCAAATGATTTGGGTTTGCAAAACCCATCATGACAGAAAATGAAGGATTGATTGAGAGAGGCTAACAATGAAGTCATAATATCCATGAGATAAATTCTCATGATATTTCATAAGCCCACAAGATAAAGACAGATGTCCTGTGTGAATGCAGTACCTTCCTTTATACCTGAAGAAGTCAGCACTGCATTTATCAGCAAAAAGCTAGAGTAGAACAATATAAAGTACAGACAATGATTTGATGCTTGCCTGACAGCAACTGCTCTGATCATTTTGTGTAATGAAATTTTGATGTAGATCAACTCTTGATCAATATGTTAGATGTACCCTGGGATAAATTAAAAAGCAAGATATGGAGACAGAGAAAAAAAAGAAAAATCAGACTTCCACTTTAAACTTCTATACTTTTTATCAAGGTAGGAAGAAATGTAAGGGAATGAGGGAAGGCAGGAGATGTCACTCAAGGTGGCTGAAAGAGAATAAGAGAATTGATCTAAGAGTGAACGGGGAAATTAGCAGTGATGGAACAAAAAATGTTAAAAAGAAATGTTGTGATCTCAGGAACCCTGGGGACAGATCTAAATTCAGAAGCCTTCTCTAGAGGCTTAAAGAGAGGAGTCACTGGGAAAACAAAGCAGTTAGCTCTCCAATTTGGCACAAAAGGTACAAGCAGATCCTTCTGTTCATCAGGAGCTGGGAGAGCAGAGGAAGAACACGGAAGTGAAGAAGTATCCTCAGAAGCTTGAGAGACCTAATGGACAAGCTATGCTTGTCCAGTATTTTTTCCTATTCCCTTGGACTTAATTCTTCAAATTTCCCTCTCTCCTTTCTAGCTAAGCTTGTCACTGTCAGCACCATCTAAACAAATCATGGTGCTCCTCAGGTTGCATCTCATCTACTCAAAACACATACTACTAAAATTGTTCTGTGTAAAAACCCCTCACCAAGAAAATTCTGGTTTCTAAGTTGTAGTTTTTAAAGCATTTTGATGCTAATTTCTGTTCACTCTTCAAGGAGGGTAAAAAAAAAATATTCTGGACTAACAGTGAAAAGAAATTTTCTGACAAACTTCATAGTAACAAAATTTTCACTTCTATGATCCTTCCAAATTCTTCAAGCTCGAAGTGCCATTATTTTCAGCAAATTAGAAATTAAACTGAGTTCACCTTGGAAAGTTAATTTTCCATCAATTTTGTGTGCAGCTGCCTAAAGTGTGATGGAACATGCCTTTCAGCAATTTTTATTTTCCAGCCAGTCCAATGTGGTTCCGAAAAAAAAAAATCCAAACAAAAATCACCAACCAACCAAAAAAAACCAAACAAAAAAACTCCACCAAGAAAATCAAGCCACCAGAAGGGTGATATGAAAGGTATTTAGAAATGTACTGTAGCATGGAGCTGGATGTTGTAAGAATGAGAATAAGTAACCATTTTTCCATAGCTATTTAGATTCAAAAGGAACATTTCAAACCAATTGAAAACTGTTGGTGGAATTTGGCACGAACTTGGTGTGGACAGGAGCAACATAAGAGCAACAAATGGCTGTAGGAAAGCTATTCCTCAGTGCATTTTCATTATCCTAGAGTAGATATATGAGTGCTTGTGTAAGCCTGCAATGCACTTCCTCTGTCTAAAGCATGTTTCCTTACAGGCTGCCTGCAGGAGCCTCATCCTTCCCTGCAGGGATCACTGAGTCAGCGGCAGAGGACAGGCTGTGTAGGTGAGCATGAGTCAGCTCCAGTGGCTAAACACAGTAACTTTATTCATCCCCCCCAAAGTACATAAAATCACAACCCTTTTCTAGGTTGTAGCATGTTGGTATAGTTGAATTGTTTGGGAAATGCAGTTGCAATGGCTCTGCTGAGGAGAATTGTCCTCAGAGCACTGCAGAGGAGTCTTTTTGGTTTTGTATGGCCATAAACAGGAAATATGACCTCAGCTTTCAGGGTGTAGCCTAGAAAATACTTATGTATATATACATAAATACATAAATAAAATACTGTGGCAAATAAATAAATATATCTATATATTTACATATAATATATAACCCCATAGAAGTGAGGGTTTGGGAGTCAATGATCTTTAAGGACCTTTCTAACCCTTAAAGTTCTATGAGTCTATGGTTCTGTATAAGTTTCAACAGAGAAGAAAAATTCCCTTTAATGAGACTGTCTGCCACAGTGAATAATATAAATATGATGTAGAGGCCTTTACAAACCAAAAATTGCAGCTTTTGCCAAATTTCTTTAATTATTAAGGAACCTTTTTAGTTATGAAAAATTTGCTCACTGCCTTGAGCAACATTTGATAGAAAATTATATAAGAAGAATTGTTTTTGTTTTTAAAAAACAATGAACTGTAATATTTTAATGTATCTCAGATGAAATGTTGTGATTTTAATCTTTAAAAATATTGGTTCAAGTGTCTAATGGAAGGTTTTCAAGGCACAGAAGGAAAAATCAGCAGTCAGCAAAAGCTCTGGTGGAGACAGCAGGGGAGGACAAAACTGTGCCTATCTCTTGTGCTTTGTCTGTGCCCTGTTTGTGCCCATCTCTGGTACTCAAGAAAAACAACCAAGAAGCAGCAAGAAGAAAAAACTGTGATGGGAAGCACCATCAGTTCCCAGTGCTTTTGTTCCCCAGTCAGTGGCTGTAAGACATCTCAGTGAGTGGTCAGTGTCCTTTTGTAGCCTGGAAATCCTCAGTTATTTATGGATATCAAAGAAGAGGTTCCCTTGCTAACAGTCTGCATCTCCTCTATCCTGTTCCTGTTCACACCCTGACTGAGAAGCACCATGACTTGAGAAGGTTTTTTTGTGCTCCTTTATGTGTGCCACTCTTTACACTTGTGTTACAGGTAAGAGCAGAGACTGTGATCCTGTGAGTAAATGGGATCCTCTGAATTCCTTCTAGCTCCTGCTTTCAAGTAGGAAACACAAAGAAATACCTGTCCTTTCCAAGATGTTGTATGCCATGGAAAACATGTGCAAAGATGAGTAACACTGTAAATAAGACAACTAAAGTTTTTCTTTTAGCCAGTGAGAAATGACAGACTGACTCCCATTTACATCCTGTATGATGGTGCTATCTGAGTTTCTGTGTGCTTGGAGCAAAGACACCTGCATTTTGCATCTGCAATTCTCCATCAGGCCTCTTTGCCTTCTTTTTGCTTTTGTATTACTTCCTTAGACACTTCCTGCTTTTTTGTTCTGACAGCACATTTTTTGATACTTCAGAGCCCAGAGGGTGGACCTCTGGCTTTGGCTGATGGCACTGGTTTGTGTGGGCAGCAGTGGAACAGCCTGAGCAGGAGGGTCACTGCTTTGCAGGGGTGGCTGGGGGGCTGCTCATCAGCTGGCATTGGCAGCCAGGGCTACTGGGACAAACCTGCACTTGTACCTCTTCCTGACCACTGTAACTCTATTTATTTGGATTGACTCTACTAGAATGGCAGGCAGTCAAAGCAGATTCAAGCATTTTGCACTATGGGACCACCCTTCTCTTTCTCCTTTGAGATTTTGAAAGGGAACTTCACAGCTGAAGTTAGGCTCTGAAATAAATTCTCAGGTCACCACGGGTTGCAGTGGGAATTGGGTGCTTATGGGCTCTCAAATGGAGATCTCTGAGCTCTGCACCTCTCTCTAAATACTATCTCTGTTTAAAAATCTGACTCATGCAGCTTTATTTTTCAGGGCAGATGGAGAAGGACAGAAAACTTTTAGGACAGATTACTTTTAGACCTAGCTTATCCTGAGGTGATAGCTCTCCGAAATGTCAGCACTATTGATGTATGGATATAATTAAACAGGAAATGTCACAGCCATCTGATGGACGGCTCCGAGTGGGGGATGTTCTTAAACAGCACAGACAAATTCCTGGGATGCTGTGGTCTCCACTCATCCCTTGGTTCACTACTGATGGAAAGCTACTGAAGGCAAGGAGGGCTAGTGAGTCTTACAGAAGTGATTAGTCTCAGTCTCTTAATTGTCCTAACTGCTTCTAATGTGGAGAGGTTTTACATGAACTTTCCCCACAACTCCCAAATTTTTTGGTACATTCTACAACCTGCATTTTTTATTTTGGCCCTGATTAAGCAATGCATTTCCTTTCAGCAAATGGCTGACAAATTACACTCTTGTTCTTCTCTCTCTCTTTTTTTTTTTTTTAATTTGGATTTTATTTATTTACTGAAGATACAGAAACCTGCATTCTGACACTCAAAAAAATCTCTTACTCCTCAAAGATGATAATGGGATTTCTTCCTCAACTTGAATTACAGCTTGCATTGCTGTTCTTCCATGGGAAGGCTGACACAAACTGGCCCAAGATTTCTGATAAGAATGTCCTACCAAATACCAGAAAGTACACAAACCTCAATATTCATTTTGGGGAAAGTAGGTCATGAATCTCTTCTCTGGATATGCTCCAGATCTATCTTAAAAGTAAAAAACAGGAGGGAAAAATGGACAAAAAAAGGACTCTTAGCTCTGGCAAGAAATGTTCCAGGAAATTAAAATCTTATAACTGCTGCTGCTTGTCAAAGACCTCATGAAAAAGAAATGGAAGACAGTCAGAAAAAGAAACTTGAGATGAGTTGTGGAACTCCTTCTCATTTTCTTTTTCTTTTCCTCTTCAAGGGAATTGCTTTCACCAGGCAGTGCAAAATATTAGGGCACATGCAGACAGCATTCTCCTGGAATTTGTGACAAACTGCTGCTGAGCAGTGTTAAATTTCACTATTATGTGCAAAAACTGATTTTGGAGATAGTTTCTAATATTGCAGGCCAATATTGCAAAAAACGAATGAGCCATTTCAGCTGTCAGTTGCATTAATTATTACACTTTCTATTATTACTGTTATTTGTTGAGGCTACCCCATTCTTTTCCTAAGCTTTTATTTTTTAGAAATGTAACCTCTCGCCTAGACCCACAAACCTCAGGATGAAACGTGCAGATTTTTCTTCCCTCAAAAGCAGTATTCTATTTAAGTTTTGATCTCCTGTATTTCTGGGTGAAATATTCCATCTTTCATTTAAGAAAACCCAGAGGTGTGAGGGGAGTTCCTCCCTACTTCCCCTGTATGGCTGTGATTCTTAGGGGCTTCCCAGCCAAGATGAATGACCTATTGTGACAGACATCATCAAACATACAGTGAGAGACTGTGTCTACAGCAAAGATTATTTTCTAGATGGAGAAGATGCATAAAGGGCAGCCAAAGGAAAGTATTGTTAGCTATATTTCACAAATAAGGAAATGAGACAAATGTTAAAGCCTGAAACTCCTCAGATGCATTGAAATCACTGGGAATATTGTGGATTATTGCTTGAATAAAGCAACATAACCTCTGTCACACAGAAAGCCTTTGGCAAAGAACTGAACAGAGATATTGCAGAACATGTGCCAGAGGTCAAGAGTCTAGATTTTTTTTTTTTGAGGAAGAAAAGATAAAAGGAAGTAAAAATTTCTGTCTGTGGGATATTGTGCTGACACAGACAAATAGGCAATTAGAAGAATAAAAGTATACAGTTATTCTAGAAAGTTACTTGGCAAAAGACTTTTTCTGCCAAGCTTTGGTGAGGCGTCTGTCCAAGTAGGCAGAAAACTAATTTCTTATTTGTCTGGGAGTTTTTTTAACCTGTCCTGGACCTTATAAGAAGCAGTGGTGCCATGGAGGAGCTGACTGGAAAAGTGCTGGTAGGTTTGCTTCCAAGCTGATTCACAGAAAGGGGTGAAATAGGGAGGAACCCCCAGGAGTCACCTGGTCTAACCACAGTGCTCAAGCAGGGTCACCTGGCTCCAGTTGCCCAGAACCACATCCAAAGGGCTTTTGAATATCTCCAAGGAGGGAGATTCCACAGCCTCTCTGGGCAACCTGTGCCAGTGCTCGGTCACCCTCACAGGCAGAAAGTGTTTCCTGATGTTCAGAGGGAACCTCCCATGTGCCCATCACCTCGTGTCCTGTCACTGGGCACCACCAAAAACAGCCTGGCTCTGTCCTTTTTGCACTCTCCCTTTGGGTATTTATATACTTTAGGACCAATAGGTTAAATGCTTGAAAATATTCATGTGGATCTTTACACACATATACAGCTCTTTGGAAAAGCCCAGGCTTGCCATTTTGTTTTATTTTATTTTCTTTGTTTGGTTTGGGTTTATTAAATTATTTTGGAGCAGTATAATGTTTTTCACTGGGAAAGAGGTTTTCTGGGCCAATCTCCCAAACCACTTCACTACAATTTTAGGTAACCAAATAGATTAATCTTTAAATGCTACATTCTGTTAAAAATCTGGCTACAGTCCTGTTGTATGAAGCACTCCTACAAATATATTCCAGATTTAGAGCAGATTAGAACATGTAGTGTGCAATGACATGCAACTTACAGCAGAGCATTTAAGACAGACAATGCCAGTTTATCAAACTTGAAGGAAAACAGACCATTAAAAAAATGATTCCATGGGATTATCCTGTGATCTGCCTCTCCTCTTTCAGTTTAATGTTTTCCTCTTAAATAGCTTTAGTAAATTTACATTTGATGAGTATCAGCTGTTCTGTTATTACCTTTACCAGGATTTGATTATCTCCCACAACACTTTTCCAGTCCAGATGTTTTTCCTATTCCACAGTTAAAACGTCTTGGACGTCTGGAATCAAAATAGCATAAGAAACAGAAAACATACAAATAAAACACATAATCTCTGAAACTTTGAACTTGACTTTATTTCATAGAGTTGTTTTCTTTTTTTTGTTAGGTGGTAAAGGGGAAATGAAATCTCAAATACTGAGGAAGCCCTGCATGGAAGAAATGAAAGAGACATTTTCTTGAATAACATATAATTACAATTAGATCCGGTGAAACTAAATCCTATTGCTATTCAGTCTGTGTGAGTACAGTGACAAATCCAAGACAAAATATACTTGGCTACTTGCTGTATCAGTATGATTCTGGTTAATGCCCACTGCTGCCTTTTCAGACAGTTATAACCACTGACCATGAAGCAGGGTCTAAATGAAGTCTGAATCCTCCTCTGTGTACAACATTCATCTCCTGCAAGAGGCAATGAGTGAAACACAAGTTTACTGCATGTGAGGCTCTGTTTAGATCTTTAAAGCAAGAATACAGAACTAGCAAATTAAGCTGAGGGTTTGTTTATTACAAACAGGTTGCATACCTTAACTCTTCCCAAAGGATTGCAAAATTACAGATCCTAAAAAACAGTGATACACACTCAGACACAGACACTTGAATAGATTATAGCCAAACAACTTAATGTAAAGAAAGAAATAGCCATAAAGCAAATAATGAATAATCACTATGGTATTGACTCATGGCTTGTAGGTAAGCATAAATGGCCTTTACCTTTTTTTTTTTTTTTTTCTTTTTTTTTTTCCTCCCTGTGGCTTTTATTATTTTTTCTGCTGATGTTCTAGGAGCATAGCTTTGAACCACTGGTATGTAACATAAATTACTGTTCCCTTAGTTACTCCAGACACAAGGGGCAGACAGAAGGTAGACTGAAAGCCGTCTGTTTTGGGAAGAATGCAGAAGATGGACCAGAGAATATGAGGACAGTAATAGAGATAGGAACTATAGACATGTTAAGTGGGTAGAAATGAAATTGATGTGTCCAAGGAACCATAAGGAATAAAGATAAATCCTTTTTCATAATGGACCAAAATCTAGATCACAGTCAGTGTTAGTGCCACGGGCTGTGGAAGGGAAAAGGAAACTCAGTACCTCCAACTTCCAACTTTCCTATCCAATCTTGATTTTTCAGTGTTCATACACCTAAGCTGCAAAATATTTATAAAGATTGAAACAATTCTTGTTCAAAAAAATTATTGTGCTGTAAATTCATGAAGGGCTGTCTTATAGCTCACAGATGGAAATTTCAGCAGCAAGACAATACCCATATCATCTGTACTCGTCTACTGTGTGATACATTTATTTGCAATCTTCTTATTCACTTTAGGTTATTTGGGTCATAGGTTCACAGGATGTTATATAACATAGAGCTTTTTTAAATACACCTTTCTGCTCACCTTTAATTCCCAGTAGGAAATGACTATTATCCCTGTGGCAAACTCAGTGAAGTTTATATAGAAAAATAATGTGAGAAAAATCCTTAGCATTTAGCCTCCTGCAAACCACTCCAGCAGCTGAATAAAAGAAGCGAACATCCCACAACCAGAGAATTTTGCACAGATCACCTACATGTGCTATCATAGGCTTCAGATAGGACAAGAGCAAAGGTTTGCAAGGCTGCAAAGTGTTAAGATGCAGAGAGAATGCACATATGTGATTTTGTGAGTCCCTGCAGGGTATCAACATTTAGATAAAAGAGAATGTATTTAGGAGAATTAATTATTTCTCACAGGGTGAAAGAAAGAATTTTAGACATCTCATAGAAAAGAGTGACTTGTACATGAGAGAAGGTGAGGCAGTTTGTGACAAGGCAGCTCAAGATTAGAGGACAAGGAACTAGGTGACTCTAACCTACAATTTTTGTGCTTCTAACATTGCATTGCTCCTTCCAAAACCCAAATTATGGTGGAGGAAGCAGCTCACTGTTGTGGCTAAAGTTTGAAAGCACAAGAACATTTGGACATTGAAGAGAATACTGATGTTTTGGCTGCCCTTTGACTTCCTCTGAAAAAGAACAGGAGCCATTCTTTTATTCAAAAGACAAGTCCTTGAGGTTTTTTCTGACATCAGAGATCAGAAATCACTGATTCCTGTGCTTTCAGCACCTGTTTCTGTGTTTCAGGGAAGCTCAGCTAGCCGATTCCTTTATATATTCCTTTCTTTTTATTTGTAGCTGGTGTTTCCTGTTTCCTGAAGTAGAGCTCTTACCCATCAATTCATCCCTTTGTTATTATTTGTGAACATAAGAAAGAATAATTGATAGTATTGGTGTATAATTCTACATGTAACAATTTCCTGAGGGTTAAGGGCTTTTCTCTCTGGTATTCCAGAGATCAAAGAATAAGAAAATCCATAAGATCAGGTCAAAATTGAAAACACTCTACTTTCAATATAGGTTTTAGCACACAGAGGAATGAATGTCTTTAATTCAGGTAAACCCAGCCTTGCAGTCCCCCTTTTTCACTGTTACTGTCCGTTAGCCACCAATTTGAAAACAGCAGAGAAATGATTTGATTTCATAACCAAATAGCAGAGCAGAAACCATTTCCTCCAGCACAGCTTTTATATTTATATTTAAATGAACTGCCTGTGGCTGGGAAGTTCTGCCTCATTTAGAGACAGGAGTTAAAAAGACCTACTGTGAGACATGGGGCAAAGCAGAATTAAGAGATCTGGATGAATTTCACGTGTCTCAGAACTAAGAGAAAACACACCACTTGTTCATGTGTGCCGAGGCTGAGTTCAGGGAAAGGGTGGACCAGGGTTAGTCTGGTGTCACGCACAGAGCTGGGCCACCACAGAGCTGCCTGCAGCTGGCCCAGGACTGAGGGACTGCCAGGACAGGACTTGCTTTAGGTAACCTGCTGTGACTCTAAGAAATACCAGGTCACACTCCCTGCAGCTCACACTGCAAACATGGCCTGTGGGAAACTTTGAAGAATGATGGGAAATAGCTGAAAGCTCATCCAGCAAGTAAAGGACAAATGAACTAACTTTGGAATCAAAGTGATGGACTGGAGATCTGTCCCTTTTGCTTCCTTTACAAAGATAGTGTTAGCAAAGAGCTGTTAGCTTAAACAGCAATTCGGTATCATTAGTGTTTTGTGCTTGGCCCTTCTGCAGACATTTTCTTCTTTACAGACAGGGGCTAATTATTCTTTATAACATCCTTCTCAGTGGAGAGAATGAGCATCTTTCCTCTCTTTACAGTAAAGAAAACAGGTATTGCAGTTATTTGCCCAGTGCCTGTCAGAATACTAACTTGAGAGAAAGAAGATGAGCTAGCAGTGCTCATGGCCCCACCAAGCTGTGAATGAAAGTGACCTCCTGCCAGGCAGGACCTGCTGTACAGCTTCAGTCCTGCTCTTTTCCCACAGGGATGCTGGTGCTATCAGTACATGACAAGGCACTGTCATTTCACAGGAGGTAGAATGACAATATATAACTAAAGAGTAGTGCAGGAGGGAAAGGTCAGGATGGGGCAGAACCCCTCTGGAGAAGTCTTTCAATAACCCACTCTTCCTTGGTGTGTGCTTCATCTCCAGGTGTTAAAACAAGGAGGTTTCTGCTCATACCTTGTATTCACTCCTTGCATCAGGTCTCTGGCTCCCCAGCCAATTTTCCCAGTCAAGTGTTAGGAAAAGTACTGAGTGCTGAGCACTCCTGCTGCAGACTAAATGCAGTTATTCTGCATTGGCAGGCGGCTGCTCACGCTGAGCCCTGCAGGGGAATAGCTTGCATGGGCACCGAGAGGTGCAGAGAAAGAAAATGCCAAGGGAAATTTAATTGAGTGGGGAAAATATTGCCTTCCTGGCTGCTTCTGAAAGTCTTCCTGCTCTCTTTTATTGGTGAAGAGAAAAAGTTAACTGTGTGAGTGTGAAAGTTTTCAGGGAACTGGAACAAAAAGTAGACAAACCAGAGTGGTCACCAAGCTTTGAGCTGAAAGAGGAGTGAGGCAAAGGGATAGATCCCTCCAAGGTAAAATCTCTCTTGCTGCTTATTTTATGTGTTAAAATGGACAGAAAGCTTATGATTCTCTGCAACTGGCTCCTTTAGAGAAGTAAAGCCTATTGGCACCTAAGTGGGGAGAGAAGGCAGGAGCAATCACAGAGTTTGTTGAGGGAATTGCATGCCTGCTACTGTATTTTTCAGTCCTCCAGGAAACCTTCACACTGATGTTTCATATTTCTAAAAGTTCTGAGGTAGTGATTATGGAAAAAGGAAGATGGAGTTACTATTTTCTTTACTGCTTTTTTTGTCTTTCTGTTGAAAATCTTCCTTTAAAATGAAAACCATATATAAATGCTTTATTTATGGGTATGTATTTCTCAACATACATGGTTTTAATTATATATATACATAGGAAAAAGAAAGATAAAGAAAAGGACAAAAAAGAGCTAAAATAAATTTAAGAGAACATGCACTCTATTCTGTAAAATGTAATTCAGAATTCATAAATTATTTATAGTTATCTTCTCCTCAGCTGTACTCCTCACCTCTTTCTGCCTGAATTTCTATTAATTTCTGCCCATCATCAGTAACTAACTATTATTGGCACTGCTATTTGCATTACCTACCTCCAGATAGCTCAGGGCAACATACATCTCTTTTTACTCATACTGATGTAATACATCTTCAAAAGAATACAATTACAACAGTTACCAATGGCTGAAATGCAGAAGATCAGAGACAAGTTTTCATTTTCTTCCATTAAAATGTCATTAAAGTTTGTTATTTTCTATGTAACACTCACCCTAGGCAAGGTCTAAGCAGAGAGCCTAGACTCTTGTTTAAGAATTTTCCCCTTAGCCAGTAGAGTAGGTATTACAGGATATATTTTTCCTGATGCTGGATGTGCAAATTTATTTTGGTGGAAGTTAACAACAGTGCCAATAGATAAAATAGATAAGCAGCAAGGCCTTGACCTTTGAAAATATATTTCAAACTTCAAACAAATCACTTACCAATTTATTTGGAGCAAATTCCTTTCATGTCCTAGTGAGTCTGTCCCTTTAATTTTAGTCTGTAAGCCCCTGGGGACAAGCTTGAGCATGCATGTCATCACAGCTATTCTTCTGCAGAATAGGTTCACTCCATTTAAAACGTTCATCACTCTAATGGTGCTCCAGGAAAAGTGATTTGCAATGAAAGGCTTGTGAGAGTGTCTAGCAACTGAGAAGGCAAAAGGAAGTATATTCTGAAGACAATGTATTTTGTCCTCAACTTAATTCCTCCTCTTATCTTTTGAACCCAAAAGGGAGATGAGTCCAAGTGGTGCTGAGGATATCCAAGGTGCCCCATACTGAAACAGGTGCCCCATTCATATGAGTGTCTGTACATAATGAAGGGAGGATTAATCCCATCACCATTCATTAGCCATCAGAAATTCAACTGGTGGGAGGGGTACTGGAAAAGGGACAGAGTATCTGCCACATCCAAGGAGCTGCTAGTCAGGGCTGAGGACACACTGTCTTTTACAGTCAGCATCAGTGTCATTTCTGTGGAAAGTTGATTAAATCTGGGACGCTAAAGGTAGCAATGTGTTTTTCAGATGGCATCTGGTGGCACAGTGTAATAGACTATATTATTTGCTACATCATTGCTCATGAAATATTGTTAGCAGGGTGCAGATCATTCGTCCATTAACACCCTGTGAAGTCACCTTGAATCCCATGTTTCCAGAACAGTGGAAAAGACTTCTATTTCACAGCTGAAAAATAAGCCATTTGGATGCTTTTAAAGTGCCTAGTACAGAATTTAGCTATTTCAACAATGTTCTCTTACCTATCACAATTTTTCAGCTTTCAGATCTCATCTGGAAGAGATGCAAATATGACTCCAGTTGATCTGAACATGTGAGATGCCAGAAGTTAATATGACCCTTTGTCTCTTTGGTGATAGTTCTCTAAGGAGACATTTTTAAAGGTATGCACCATACATAGATTATTATATGTATTATATCAATCTATTCTCTATTTAATCATGCTGGGATGTTTAATTCTCATTATTTATTGCAGCTCCAAGACACCAATCACCATCTATACCAGAGAAACAAATCCTTGAAATTACTCAGTTGCTAAAGTAATCCATTCAGAGAATTTTCCTACCCATCCAGTTTGGAAACTAGTGGCCAAGTAGACTGACAGCTTTGAACTCTCATGTCTGCTATGAGAGTTTGTGGACAAAATAATGATTGATTTATTAGTCCAGTTTTGTCTGGAATTGCAATGATGTTTCCTCCTGCTGTCCCTCTCTCCTACCTGGAGAACATTTACACAGCCTTATACTGAATTTTGACTTGCTCTTGCCAGTGGTGGGCAGAGTTAAATGAGGGTACTTCACATTTCTCTAAGCTCCTGTGTATATCTGCTGCAGATACAGCAAGATGGTGCTGCTCTGATTTAGAAAGGTTTCCTTTACAATTAAAAACTTAATTTTTAGAGTCTGAAAAATTAATGTTGTCAGAAACTGATGGCACTAGAACTGAATTGACAGTGATGTTTAGTTTCCAGGAGAGAGAGAAGTAACCCTGCAATAGTTTTAGTGCTCTGCACTGCTCTTTGTTTCACTAAGAACAAGAGACACAAGGTGAAAGAAAAAGAGTCAAATATTTAACTGAATGAAAAAGGAAGGGGTTTCTTTGAGCAGAACTACAGGAAACCTTGGAAGCCTTCCCCTCATACTGAAAAAAAAAATCACATCTTTTGAAGTTCAAACAGTGTCAAGAATCAAATCTGAACTTTGATACCAACTGTGGGACAGAATGAGTATAATAGAATGTCCATTACTACAGATTTTTCTATAATATCTGCTCAGTTTTCATCAGATGATCCTTTTTTGACCTTTTTTCTTGATGGCGATTACCAGGTGAAGCCCTTGGGACAGCCAGCATAAGCCTGACAACTAATACTTGGCTGTTCTGATGCCACTCATTCAACTGATGGGGGCCCTGAGGGCTGGGATCAGCCTCATATACTTTGCAAAACATTCACTGAGGAGTAAAAGGTGAGACTGAGAAGAGTCAGGGCTTCTGTAGCCAAAGAGCAGCCACATGAAAGCAAGAAGTGTTATCAGGAGTCTAGAATACATGGTCTAGCAGCAGACAAAAAAAAAAAAAAAAAAAAAAAAAAAAAGGAAATGGGAGAATTTAATTTATTGCAACAGTGGGAAGATGCCAATAAGTAAGCCTTCACATATGTATAAAAGCTACTGCCAGTGAGACTAAGACAAGATATAATGGGTTTAAACTACAGCAAGGGAGGTTAATAAAGAAAATGAGAGCATTGAAATGTGAACAGTAGAGACACACTTGAATGACTTTCTTGGGAAAACTGAGGACTCTGTCTGTGTAAAAGCTGTTTATAAAGGACAAGTTATGCCAACATCTGTTAGAAATCTGATCCTGGTGAGTCTGTGAGAAGGGCCAGATGACTGCTTTTAGATCTTGTTTATTGCCCTTTATTATGTCTTTATTGCCCTTGGACAATATATTCCTCACTAGATTATGCACTACACATTCCTGGAAAGCTTGGCTAAGTTAGCTTACATTTTCCCCTCTCTAGATGTTCTAGCTAAAGAAACATATGTGGAACCTGCCATTACCTTTTTTTTCACACATTTTTCTGCTGAGGAGAGCTGATTGCATCCCCAGTCTCTTTTAGTGCCACCAGAAAATGGGAAGCATAGAAATATATTTGAGGAGAGGCTCAGGTGGTTAAATGAGAGTGTTTAGTCCCATTTTACACTGAGGATCTGTTTCTAGAGCACCTTGCCTGACCTCAAGCTGCCACTCCAGAAGGGCACAGGTCATATCTGTGCCCTGTATCAGCACCCACATACCTAAGGGTACCCTATGCCTCAGCATGGGAATTCCACATTTAGCTTTTTGGTAGCTGCAAGTTATAGTTAAAAAAAAAAAAAAAAAAAAAAAAAAAAAAAAAAAAAGTGTCTCTGGAACAACAACCACTGTCCTACACATGTTCTGACATTACCAGTGGACCAGTGGTGAGACAGCCCTGATTCAGCACACTGCACAATAATGTGCAGAGCAGGCAAAAAGTAACACCTGGCCAGGTCAAAAAAGGAATAGGCTGAATGCTTCTCTCTGTAGGTGCAAAATAAAACCTCATAGGAAACCAGATCTAATAATTTTTGCTATTCATATTACCTCCTCTGGGCAGCACATTCCTTTGTTTGCATATACTAGCTACTGATCTGATAAATAATCCTGCTGAAATCAGTAAGATTATTGCAATTAATTCATTTGAAGTCCTAAGTACCGTGACTGAGGTAGACACACTCGCTTTAGTAAGTGCAGGACAGAGTTTCTCTCTGTCTTTGCACAGGTGCTCTGTCAGGAGGGTTTTGCAGAAGCAAAGCTTGTACTTGCAGGTTTTCTCATTGGGTATCAGAATGAAATGTGGCGCTTCCATCTTCTGTGTCTTCATGATGTTATTCTTGGTAACATCCTAAATTAGCTATTAATTTGCTTTATCTATTTTTGAATTGAGGCTTTATTTGTCTAAATATTCTAAATAGGATGAGTCAGGAGTACCTGAGTTTAATGCTTTCCACTGTATGAGCTGCAGATCTATATCATTATTTAGTTACACAAAAAATAAATATTCTGCGCTGTGTTTAGTGAGGCAAAGCCGTTGAAGCATTTTTGGTATTGCCTTCAATGGGAGCGTGATTAAAATTCTTGTAAATGTTCATTAAAACCTCAGAATACCTGTTGAAGTCTGTGATAATTAGTTCAATTAAAATGGTATTCTGAAAACCAACTGCAGTAATGACAGCCTGGCATTCAGCAATTTTGTGTAGCAGTAGCTCCAAACTTTACTCAATTTACATGCTGAAAGCAGAGGCTGTAGTCCTCCCTTCCTTAGGGATAATTGTGCATATAAGCTAATGAGCAATCCCCAACACTAACAGGCTTCACAGCTCCAGTAAATATACTGAGATAGATTTGTGGGATGGATTTATGAGCACAGGTGGGTAGAGCTGGGGGAGCTGTGCCAGCCACCATTTTTTCTTGCCCATCAGTCTCCCAGGCTCTGAAGGGAAGCACTGAACTGCATGGGAAGCAGCTCCCACAAGGCCAGGGTTTGGAGGGAATGATGCTGCCAAATCCCAGTGCTGGTTGCAATGTTTTGATGCCCAGTTTAGCCCCTGCCTCTTAGAAGAAGAATAGAACCAACTTGCCCAGCTCATGAAGAGGGACATGTTTAAGGCAGAAAACACTATTCCACCAGATTTCCCTGGAATTTCTGACTCAGTGAATGCTGAAGTGGTGTTGCTGCAGGGGGAATCTCTGAAGGTGTGTGATTACTGTGAGCTGGGGATGCAGCAGTGTAGAAATTTATCATCTTTGCCACTGCTCTCAAAAAGGAGTGGGCTCAACAGACCCAGAGCACTGATTTTCAGCTGCCAAAGACCAGGATTAACAGCAGTTAGGCTTTGCCTTCACAGGATGGCTCTGTTCTATCCAGCCCTTCCCAAAAAAGGATTTTTTCCAGTAATAAAGCAACTGTCAATAGAAGCTGTTGTTCTCCCATTTGATCCAATGGATGTGGTACATTTTTCTTATTTTATTGTGCTTTTTCTGTACTTTCTCCTGATTATCAACTTTAATGGATTGGTGACTAGCTTCAGAAAAATCCAGTCTGGTTTTGGTGAAGTGTTTGCCCTGAAAAGAATTTTCAAGTCTGATGTGAAATCTGTGCAAAACTGAAACATCTTGTGTTTAAATCAGGGAAACTCATTTGAATCTGCCAAGTTTTGCTGTGCAAAATTGGATTATTCCATACCTAATGTGCAGTCAAAATTCACAGTTGAGACATGCAGAAGCATAGCAAATGCATGCAATAAAAAGAGCTGTGAGTCTCCTATATGCTTAAAAGAAACAATATTTTGGATGCTCTACTCTAACATTGAAGCATTTAGTAATCATTGCACATAGTGGTCTGTTATACTCTAATGTGGTTCATTTTCAAGGCACATAATTTAGTTGCTTTTTTTTTCTTCTTCTTTTTTTTAGCTTAGGAGCTTGTTAATGACTTATAATATTCTGTGTTTCCAGTTTATATTTCAGTCACTTTTCTTCAGTCACTTTAACTAAAAAACCAAGCTGTGTTAGCCTGTAACAGACTTCCATAAAACCTTACTTCTCAAAGATCTCTAAAATACAATTTTCATTAGCTGATGCTCTTAGTGTTTGAAAGGGTTAATAATTCATTCCCTTCTCAACTAAGCTGTCTCATTTTCAGCTTGTTGACAAAGCAAAAAGTAAGTTCAAGTTTAGAGATGTGCAATCTAGGAAAGAATGAGTCTTAAAAATTAATTGAAAACATACACCTTTTGTCACTCCCAACTTACAAATATGAGAATAATTTAGCATGCTGGGACAGAAAAGATCAATCTTTTCCTAATGAGGTAAAAAAAATATCAGAACAAACAAACCAGAGGGACAAGAGTAAAGATTGTTGGGATGGCAGAGAAGTTGGGTGCAGCCAGTTACGAGGGCTTCTCTGACAATGTGCAGTCCCATAGATCATTGTGATGCTGAGAGGAAAGAAGAAAACAAGCCCAGCAAAGCTAAAGGTAGAATAAAGACTAGAAGGCTGAATGTGAAGAACATGCATCAGATTGTAAGTACAGATAAACTGTCATAAATCCAAAGGTGGGGAGCTTTAAGGGAAACTGTTCTATCATTATTTTTTGATTTTCTTTCTGTAAAGTCTCATTTGCTGAAAGTTCTTCAGCAGGACTAGCAGTAATATCAGTCCATTAATAACTCCTACAGCACTGAAATATTTCTTTGCTGCAGTGCCTGTAAATGATGGAGAAACAGTTCAGTACTCCATGTGTATAAGTGTTTCTCTAACTAAACCCTTGAGTTCAAGGAATGAAATGAACTTCCTTATCACGTTTGACACTCATTGTTTTTCATTTGGTTTCTGTATTTTTTCCCTCCTGATCTTTTTAAAATTGTGATATATTCTGGGTTCTGCAAGGCCAAAATACAGATCTCTCTCTTTTTAAAATGGTCTGCATTTTTCAGCACCATCATCTCAGTGCTTTCAAACTTCAAAATAAAAATCACAGCTGATATTTCTCACAATGTCTTATTAGGAGACTTTTTGTCCTTGTTTTTGGTCTCTGGTGACCGGCTGCTGATTGTTAATCACAACTAGTTTCTTTTGGTCTTCCAGAGGAGCCTGCAGGTTCTCCCTTCAGGTTCACTACTCACTTCCCCTTTCCAGGCTTCTTTCTGATCATCCATATTAAAATTCAGAGCATGCACAGGGCAAAGTCATGGAGCTTTAATCTTGGTCGGAAGTTAGTCCTGAATCCATCACAACTGACACTTGAGGTAATTTGACATTGAAGAAAGAGTTATCCTAGGCCCCAATTCTCATAGCACTGCTGAAGCTGAGCAGTAAATAATGAACTGTACCATCTAATTGAATTAGGCATTAGTGCTCAGGAGCACTTCTTGAGAATAAGCATATGAAACCATCAGTGAACAGTGACGAACAACCCCAAATTGAGTTTCAAGCAGGACAGCATTGATGTTTTAGCTGGGCTTCGCAGGAAACACTTGGCCTTCTTGTAGATCTTGCTTGACCTAGACAGTGTTCAAACTTCTCTTAATTACTTCAGCTTACAGCTACTTAATATGTTTAATTACTAATCAACTAGACACCTCCTGGATGCTGCTCCCTGTGACTTAAAAAAATTAAATAAAGAAAGCATAATTCAATAGCTGCTAAATAATCTTTTATAATGTTACTACAACAGTTTCTTTGTAAGTAACTAATCACAATTATGCAAATGTTAATTAAGGTTATTACTGCTCAGTTTCCATTGACTGGGGAAAAACTAATTTCTAGGCAGAACCAGCTGTATCATGTTGCCTTAGAAAAATTTTAAGTCTCTATACTTATGGAAATAAGAAGCCAAGACCCTTATGGTACATTACAGTCATTGTACAGAGGACATACATTTTCTGAAGAACTGTCCTTCCATACCATTTCCCTTCCCTATTTATATTCTCTCGTTTCACTTCCTAGCAAGGAGTAGGATCTTTCCAAATAAAAATAATGCAGTAATGGGGTAGGGAGGATGAAAAGAGCAGAGGAGATGAGGGTTTCCATCTGGGTTGAGCAGTGGGTGTTAGACAGGGTAAGTTCAGCCCTGGTTTATCATCTTTCCTGCTTCAGAAACCAGACAGGTTGTAACAAGCTGAATACCACATGCCCTTTTCATATTTCTGAGGGTGCCTCTCAAATCGTTCCCTTACACTGAACTGTTCCTCATTTTTGCTAGGTTTGATGCCCCTTTTAAATGCCAAAAAAAAGTGTAAAAGGGTTGTGCATAGTAAGGAGTTATGAATCCCAATAAGATGACCAAAAATATGGAGAGACTATTACATCACACAGTGTGGAGTATCCACAGGTCAGGGAAAAAAGGAGCAAAAAATGCTGAAGCTTTGCAAACAGTGGCATCGTAAAGAAAAAAGGTGGAGTAACGCAAGTGGAAGGAAAAAGGTACAAAAATGTGATTTAATTCTTTGCCTCAGTGGCACATCTGTCATCTTGTTGGAGACCTGTGACTGCTCAAGTTGCCCAGCAAGTGGATAAAAAATGTCTTAAAATTTCAGCAGCAGGTTGAGGAGGGTAAAATGAACTGTTAAGGTCCTGGAAAGTGCATGGCCATGCTCACTTACAAGCACAAGCCATTTGTCAACATTACTGGAAGGTAAGCAGAAGCATCAAGCAAAAACCCTACAATTAAGGCCAGAGTGAAATGCTGCAGCACATGGCCCTCTTGAGAGAGACTGATTTCAGAGCCAGCAAGGGCAGGCACCTCCAGTGTCCTTTGCTGAGTGCTCCCTGGCGTCACCCAGCTCCTCTCTGTGCTGCTGCAGAGGTTTCTCCTGGGAAACCCTCCTCCTTTGTGCCAGGGCATGTGTCAGTCTCAGCACAGGCACTGGAATCACCTCCTGTGCACAGAGCAGATGCTGCCCAGACTGAGCTGAACAGGGGCTGTTCCAGTTTAGGCTTTCTCATTGAAGCCTTTGGATGTGCTGCTGGGATAGTCATGCCAAAAAATAGGCAGCCACTGCTGGAGGTTCAGCAGAATGACAGCTTGCTGTCAGGGAGGATGCCAGCTGCCTTGGGGATTATGTGCAGTCAGACTGAGCCACGGGGCAGGTTCAGACAGACAAAAAAAAGAGTGGTGTGATGGGGTGAGGTTTTCTTCTCTTTAAACCTACATTTGCCAGCTGATACTCATCGCTCAAGTGAGATCTTGTTTTCCCTCCCAGGAAGAGCTCATTACAATCCCCGTGAGTCACAGCAAAGGTCACACATGTTGAAATGTGAGGCAGAGATAGGACAAGTAACCTGGACCTCTCCCAGTCATGTGCTTCTGGACACATCCGACAATAACTGCTCCCTTCAGAGGATTAGACTGGAGCTCCTGAAACTGGGAACCAAATCCTGTCTGTATGCCACTCACAGTGACAGAGGCAAGCCCTTCCTTCCTTCCTTCCTTCCTTCCTTCCTTCCTTCCTTCCTTCCTTCCTTCCTTCCTTCCTTCCTTCCTTCCTTCCTTCCTTCCTTCCTTCCTTCCTTCCTTCCTTCCTTCCTTCCTTCCTTCCTTCCTTCCTTCCTTCCTTCCTTCCTTCCTTCCTTCCTTCCTTCCTTCCTTCCTTCCTTCCTTCCTTCCTTCCTTCCTTCCTTCCTTCCTTCCTTCCTTCCTTCCTTCCTTCCTTCCTTCCTTCCTTCCTTCCTTCCTTCCTTCCTTCCTTCCTTCCTTCCTTCCTTCCTCCTCCTCCCTCCCCTCAGCACTCCCCCATTTCTGGTTTAGCTGTAAATGTCTCAGTGAAAGAGCAGAAGCATACCCACAGTTTTTGCAGAGATGTCAGAGCATTACTGTGGCAATACAGAAAATAACCAAGCCTTACTCCATCTACTGAAAAATACCAAATGAAGAGGCAGAAACAGATTCATGGCCTCTGTCTCGCAGTAGTGATTCAGTCCTTTAATCAAGAGCTGTGGCCAGAGCTGCAAACTGCCCTGGTTTAAATCAGGTCTGTTGCTACCATTGTTCTTTAGATGAGAATGCCCTGCCCTGAGTAGGACAAATATAGTCCTTTCCTCTGAGCTCCAGACATTCTTCTTTCTTGGCTTAGCTTTGGATGTTATGTACATGGGCTCTCATCTTTAATAAATATGTTTAACTTGATCTCAACTCAGTCAAGCCCCTAAGTTTTAGGATGTCTGCAGATTCTCTGTTAGCTACTGACTGCATTTTAAAAGCATTTGGAAAGTATCAAAATCTATCAGTCCCTTAGGACATTCAATTTTCCTCATTTGTCAAAACAAAATGCACTTATAAACACCCCTTTTGAGGTGGAGAATATCGAGGAGCATTGCAACTAGGCAAGCTCCAGTTTCTACTGAGTAAATGCTGTAATTTCTTTTGAAGAGCCTGGTGATATGAAATAATGAACCACTAAGCTTTGCACTAAATTGACTATCCATTTTTGTCTTGCTGGTTAATGTTGCATTCTGTGATTATCTAGTTTCATCCTCTCATTGTGGCCAAAGCAGAATAATTTTAGCACAAACCACAGCATCTCTATTCATCAAAGGCCAGAGAGTTTAATTGTGGCTGGTCAGTGGCAAACACTTAATTCTGAAAAGGGGAAGACCAGCTCCATGTGTGCTGCATCAATGTTCTCCTCCAACACGTTCGCTGCAGTGCTAATTTCCCACTCAATCCATTCATAGAAGCAGCTCTTAATCCTGTCTCTGGACATTTTTAGTCACTGCTCTCCCCTTAGCTCCTCAGTTTGCACTAACTACCAAGTGAGAGAGTGTCTAAGTCAGAGCCAATAAAGCTGTTGTAGGAAGCAGAAAGCAGCACAGTCCATCTCCCTGAAGTGAATGAAACAGAGCCCAGTGGTGTTACAGTGACAGCTCTGGCACAAGCCTGAGAGGGTGCACAACATTCTTCTGTAAACCCACACCAATGTCACTCACTCGGAGTTGCAGTGACCATGACAGAAGTAAAAGGACAGCTTCTTCAGCTTGCTCGACATTCAAAAGATCAAAACCCTCATATGTTACCACTTTATGATTGTAGTTACTTCAACCCAACTGTATAAGATGCCTGCCTTGGAAAAAAAAGCACAAGATGTAATTTCAACTTTTTAAGACTGGCATGTATGTGACTCTTTTTTCTTGTGCAAGCAGCAAGAGAATCTGGTACCATCCCAAGACAATGTTCTTCAGGGACATATAAGTTAACAACCTGAGTAGAGAACCCCTATGGTTACATTTCAGATTAATGGCATGACATGGGCTACCTAGCAACTTTCAAATCTTGGCCTGAATAATGACTGTTAAATTTCCAGAGCATGTTTAATATAAATAATCCATCAACGAATAACATAAAATTTCTATTCTATATTTTGAGCATAACCTTTTGTAACTTATAATTTACTAATAATTAATAGCAAACAGTTCACTATGATGGGATCCAAAGTGCTGTAACCTGATTAGTCCTCTTGCTGCTAAGTATTTTAATGTAGGGACATTAGTCTTTCCCTGAAAAGAGCAGGCCAAAAGATGAGATGTATAAAGAAGGGCATGGAAAAAAAAGCATAATGAAGAAAAATAATAATAACCCAAATACACAGATACTTCACAGATGAACAGCAGTAGGAATTAACAACAACAAAGCAAAAAGTCTTCAAGTAACAATTCTTATATGAGACCGCCTTTATAGAAACTAAATCTCAAAATTCCTTCTGAGACACACTAATGCTGCCCAGTGCTTCATCAGGAATCAAAAAGTGACACGTACTTTAATCCTCATAGTAAGAAGCCAGCAGACTTGGCAGCCACCACTATGTTCACAATACTCTGTCTAGAACTTCATGACTCAGCTTGGGATGTAAGATCCAGTTCCTGAAGCAGGAGCTCAGAGCCCTGTTTTCAGCTGGAAGCTGCCAGCACAGTTGAGATGACACAGAGCTGAACTGCATTTTCCAAACCGGCATGTTAAAAAGAAAAAAAACACTGTTGGTGAGCAAATTCAATACAGCAGGAAGGGAAAAAGCTAGATCTTTATAACCAGTTCCCCACTGCTCCTATTACAAAACCACTGAAAAGCCATTTTCCTAATGTAACTGCAGACCTGCAGAGTGCTTTGTCTTTGATCAAGCCCCAGCACACACTGGCTGTAAGCCTGACCTTGGGCTGGGTCCTACAGTGGGTGAAGTTTAAAGCAGGGCTGGAGCAGACTGACAGGTGAGCTGAGTCAGGTCTGTCCCCTGTGTTCACCACTGCTTTTCTCTCATCTCTTGCAGGCAGCTGGCACATGGTCCCCTGGCAGTGCCCCCAGAGCATGCCTGTGAGCAGAGAACTGTCCCCTGTCATGTCATCACTTCTACCTATAGGAAAAAAATCTCTTACAGACATTCTCCCCTGCAAAGAGAAACCCTGTAGGGAGAAAGAGAAGGTTTTCACTTCCAGTGTGAAGGGGAGTAAAGTCCAAGATGAACTTTGCCACGTGGACTGAATGCTGGATTAGGCAAACATGCAGCTGGAGAGCAATTGGGAATGAACTGGCTCCTTGGGACAGGTCTGACAGGGTCACAGTAAATAGGGCAACTGATCAGACAGGTGAGGTTTGGTTAAGGTTATTCAGGAGGTCAGTGGCTCTGCCAGAAACAGGATTTAAGGCTGCCTTTCTCCTGTCTAACACTGTTGTTTTTTTAACTAAATCCCTATGCCATTCCACAAATAAACCCTGTCTTTTCCTCTGCCTTGTACACACTCCTGCCTCCTCCTACTTAAAAATCAAACCAGATGATTCAGAGGACCATGAATAAGAGAAGGTAAATTAATGGCCCTCAAAGAATAAGAAGTGTGTGCACAGAGCATTCATATGAGCAAGAGGAGTAAAGCAACACAGAATTTGTAAAGGAGAGATTTTTATCCTGAATATTTGTGAGTAGTGTCTCTAAGAGCATGATGCTGGGATCTATTGTTGCCTCTTTCTATTTTTACTTTGTTCTCCCCTTTTCACTTCTAGTCTTCCTCATCCTTTGACTTTTGCCAAATCAAATTTTTTTTGTGTAACTTTTTTGATTGTAGTCTTGGGAGAAATGAATAAAACACTTAAGCACTTTTTTGTGAGCAAGTCTTGTGTCTCTCTTATTGTCTGATTTATGAACGAAATTCCAAAATTTCATACCCATCCTTGTACTTTCTACCTCATCTCTGAACTCTTTGTCTTGCCCACCTCGCAGGGCATGTGTGTGTTTCCATCACATGTGTGCACTGTGAGCTGTGCAATGATGCCCACATCATAATCAGTGTTCTTGGAGCAGAGCTGCAATGCCTACAATAACTGCAGCACTTCCACAGCTCTTCTTTACCTAAGATCCCCAGGGGGGGCTGTCAGCTGCCAAGGATCTTCCTGAAAGAAAGAGGAGCTGAGAGAAACCTGATTGACTTTTAATCGGATAGCATATGGTGCCGAGGAGAACAAAGAGGCCACATTGACATTTACCAAATTAAATGGTTAAGTAGGCTGGAACAGGCCTGACGCTGATGGCAGACCTACAGCAACAGCCCACTGGGCACTGCTGTTTGCAAAACATGTGCTGAAGTTTGGACACTCCTTGCATCAGTGGTGCGAGGGAAAATGAAAGGGTAGCAGATGGCAGACTGGCAGTTTGTAGGGAGATACAGCCTGGCTTGTCTTACTATTTTGCCATAACTAAATCAATATTTTATTCCCTTGTTCCCAGGCTGAAAGTGCCCTGGCTTGTTTGGTGTATCATAAAAAGAGTTGCTGCACAGATTTCAGCTGTCGGCCTGCTAAGTGGGCTCTGGTCAGCAGCAGGCACTGCCTTTGTTAGACTTCATTACTTGGGAAAGGAGTTGTCAACAGCTGTACCCAACTGCAAATCTTCTGCATCTGCACTTCGGAAAACATTTGCAATTTCAACAGAAACACCAGCAGAAGGAAAGAAAAGCAGTTTGTTTTTTTCGTCAGCTTGGCTTTTGGAAGACAAGTGAACATGCCAGCAGCTGAGATGGCTTTACTGCTTGATAGGACAGCCCAGCAACACATAGCTGGCAGAGGTTTCCTCAAGCTCTTCCATCCCACTCTCTCTTCCTCCATGCTGGGTCTTTTAACACCAATACTTGACTTTATTTTAAGGAAGCAAAGTCTTCAATCCCACCGTGCTGTGTTTCAACTTGCAAGCTGCAAATTAGCTCAGAGTGCCCCTTCTCAGGGCCCCTGTTGGATTGTGCCTCAGTGTCACACACATGGCCTATATTTTTCTCTGTCTTCCTCTAATGGCTTCACAGTGCTCATCTTTCAAAGACCACAAACCTCTTGGAGGGCCAGTATGTCAGTTTTGGGAGACCACTTCTTGAAATTGTCCTTAGGGTTCATTAAGGCTCTGCAGTTTGAAGCACAGCTGAAGACAAAATTCAGACATTTGCCTTTCATTCCTCTGTCTGGACCCAAAGCATTCAAAGTTGTGGGTGAAATTACCCTGAAAATCTGAAGCCGGTCAGCAGAAAAGGGTAGATTAGATCACAAAACAAGCCTAAACTATGAAAATACCAATTTTCTTTGCATAGGAAAATTTCAGAATCAGGAGGTGCGAGTTGTTTTTAGGCATAACAACAGTTATTAGAATAACAACCTGCATGCTGTACAGATAAAACATATCACTATAATAAAAGTCAAGAAAAACATATCCATGTGAATGATGGTTTTGCTGGGTTTGCTGCTAACCTGAAGAATCTCACATTAATTTTTATTTGGGTTGTCCTAAACCAGAAATTATGACTACTTTCTTCAACAACCACAATCACTAACCTGGAAATATACTTTTGGGCTGAATAAAACATTTTTACATTTTTTTTTTAGTCCTAGCATTGTTTCTTTAGAGGCTGTACTCTGGTTTACAGTTGTTGATATTTTCTCTCTTATTTTGGTTTTGAACAAATAGATCCATTACAGAACAAGAGCCTTTTTCTCTTTTTAAGAAAACTTTGAACTGTTTAATTCTCCATCTATGTTTCCATCCAAAAGTGTTTTCTAACAGATTCAAATGAGTTTTGGCATCTACAAAATTGAATTTCCTAACCAATTTTGGATCACACCCCAGTTAACTTTCCCCCAAATCTGATAAAAATCTCTAGCTAATGCTTACTCTTGGTAAAACAACAGTGAGACAGCAAAGACCTAGGGGTGACTGCAAAGAAAGATTTTTGGGTTTTGTATGATGTGGCCTTAAATCAAAGAGCCATTGCATGTGGTGTTTTTTCCATTCACTCATTTGCTTTCTGTGTTTGAGATTAATATTACCTTTGTTCATTTTGAGGGGATGGGGGCGGATTTGTGACTCAGGATTGAAGCCTTTGGAGCTTTAACTGTAAATTAAAACAGATGCTTTCCTGAAGATAACACAATCAAATCAATATGGAGCCAAGGGAGCCCCTCACATGATGAAAGCTGGTTTTAAAGTACTGTAAAGATTTTTTGTTGCTCAGTCCATCAATTTCCTTTTCCTGCTCTGCTCTGATACAGGACAAGTTGAGGCCACTGACCCTTTTGCACAGCCCAACATGGAAAGCTCCCCATGAGACCAAAAATGTGGCCAGAGGAGACAGATCAGTGGGGGGTTTATGTGCTGTGTGGGACAAGGTTAAATTGGTTTTAGCTGTGTTTTATTGTTCTGTGATGCAAAGTACAGCCAGATACTTGTGTGCAGAGCTCAGAACCAACACAAACACTGACAAGGGGGGGGACCCAGGGTGGCTCACAGGTACCAGCAGTGTCAGAGGGGTCTGTTCCACACTTCCTGGAGCAGCTGGAAAAGCCACATGCTGCCTCACTGCAAAGCCTTTTTTTTTTTTTTTTTTTTTTTTTTTTTTTTTTTTTTTTCCATATCCTGCTTCAAAGAAATCGGGTTTTGTGCTGTGTCCACTCAGTAGACCAGTAACCTCTTGGCAGGTTTGGGTCTCACCTCAGGCTGCAGAATTGCAGGGACAGCTGTCCTTCAAAGCACAGGACCACAAATTCCAGCAGGGAGAAAATTTCAGGCAGAAGTACCATTAATGCTTGCTCTTTGTCATGGGATTACAGGATAACTTCTAATGCATTTTTTATTGTTAAAGTAAATTTCTGACCTCGTGTTTTCAGGGAAACTCTGCAAGATATTACTCCTGAAAGCTCGGAAATAAGGTAACAACATAAAAAGAAAGAATTCTTTACAGTTTTAAAAAAGTTCAGCTCACAACTTTTAAGGCAATTTCATAACCACAGGGATCAAGATAGCGTTGAAATGATCAGAGTGAAAATAGTTTCCTCTGTTTTAGCTTTCCTATCTATTTTTATCTCTTCTGGTTTGACTGAATTGTATTTGTGTTCCCCTTTCCTCTAACTAGCTAAGCATTGAATTCTTTTCCCCTGGGCTTAGCTCTTAGTATTTACAGGCTGTCTATCTCAGCACTAACTTTGTAGATTGTTTATTCTTGACTTGGAAAGAATGTTTTTCATTACCTTTATGAGTAAGCACGTAGTAAAATTAAAAAAAAAACCCAAACAACAAAGTTTGCTGCTGCTGCATGAAACATCTTATTTGTGCAAATTCTGTAAAATCTTCCTTTTTAGAGTAGTTAAATCTTTAGAGCTTGATAGTTGTAAATAGAGATTCTTACTGCTGCTAGAATTCATTGCAATTTTAATTCATGGTTATGATTGCAGAGCTAAGATCCATTTAAAAAAATGACAAATTTTAAAAGTTTTCGTCCTATTTTAAATTTTAAAAAATATTTATTTTTTAGTTGGAAAAAAGCCCATGAAAAAGTCCATGGAACCACTGAGGCTTTTCTAATTATTTTTCCTTTTTTTTTTTTTTTTTTTTTTTTTTTGCAAATGGATTCAAGTTTTAATTTAAGGTCTTAATTTGCTGAACAACATTTTCAGGAAAAAAAAAGTATTTTCTGCTTCTTCTTTTAGATTTTACTCTCTTCATGCTTGATTTAGTCATGATTGCATCAAGGTATGAACATGAAGCTTTCTTTATTACTGCAGGAGTTAGGTAACTTACTTAGCTACCTTTGGGTGTGGTCTATTCCAAAGACATAGATCAAACTTTAGATCCACAGCAACTCATATTGGCAACTGCCTCCTCACATTATCTCTCCAGCTTGGCACTCAGTTCCATATCAATAAATATCAATATATTTACAACCTCAATCACGAGAGAAAAATATTTATGGAAGTCCTACTCTGCAATGTAAACATAAGGTGCTGTGCCCAGAGCTGCCACCTGCACAGAGCATGCACAGCAAGGCATATTCTCTTTGGCTAGCTGGCATTGTAGAGAGCCTTTTGTACAGAAAGAGAATGAGATCAATATACCCCATAAAATAAGGATTCATATTAGGAAGGAACATTGCCAAATGGGCGTGCAATTTATGTGACAGAGCTTTCTGGACACAGGCATGTGGGACAATCCTGTACTTTAGTAAGCTGGATTTTAACAGAATAAAGGCCATACTGCTTTTTACCTGGTAAATCCTAGATTTTTACATTTTAACTAAGACTAACTGATAAATTTTGATGTTTCAAACACTATTGTCTCTTTGTTCCTAGGATACTGGTAACCACAACAGAATTGAAAAGCAATCTCACAAAGCTCTGAAAGCCAAAGAGCACATCACACATTTTGCCTGAAGCTACAGAATCTACTTCCACAGCAAAGAAAAAGCAGAAAATAAGAGGTATTCTTAAGATCTAACCAAATGAAGATGTGCACTAATCTGAGGGATGCACAATGAATGTGCAAGGAAATGTAACAAAAGAGTCCATGTTCAAGATGGGAATGGGTGGATCTTTGAAGCCTCAGACAATGCAATAATCTTGCTTTTTAGTACTATTAAAATTATTTACAAGCTATACTAATTACCCCTTCTTAATAATACAGTCTTCTAGGGTTTATTCCTTAGTAAGCTATCATGCAGGTCTGAAAATTTCCTAGAAGTGTGCCTTTGGGAAGAATCAGAGATAGGGAAATATATTCTAGATTTGTTCTGGAAAGGTGTTTCCATTGATGTGCTCTGTTGTGGAGACAGTAACAAATGCTAGATGAAGATTATCTATCATGTGCCTTCCAGGAGAACGAAAAGGGTTACACCTATACTGCACTTTGACAGCAAACATACGATACCTCAGTTTGAGGAAATAGGATCTGTGGTGAGATCTCTGCTTTTGATTTGTACTCCTCTCCTTCCTTGTTTTAACATGGGGCACATGACTGTCCTTCAGATGAGAAAGACAAGATCTGGCTTGACCTCCCAGTACAAAGAGTTATATAGCCCTCACAGCAGTGTGACTCATGAAAGTAAACTCCCCTGGATCCCCATCTGCCATACATTATCCAGCAGCAACTTGTCCTTGAAATGAACTAAGTAGAGGTTTCCATCTGGCCAGTGACCAATTAGTCAGTTTGCACGCTGACCTTTTGACTTGTGATTGCTTTTAAATGAAGTCTCCAAAATCTGTATTGTTCTGGGTAGGAAACATCTGAAATCACTTTCCAAAGAGAGCTTGGCACCTCCCCACTATTATACCATTGTGCAATTTAAAATACATCATCCCACTTTTTGTTCCATCTATTTGATCTGCAGCCCTGCTTTATCCATGCAGCCACTCCTCTGGAAACAAAGAGATCTCCCATCCCTTTCAAGACTGAACTAAAACTGCTCTCCCCAGGAGTACTTCTCCTGGATCCAAATATCCAGCAATCTGCAATGTACAGAGACAGCCTGTCACCATTTCTAAGAGACAGAAGAATCTCAAAAGTAAACTTTTTTCTTAATTTTGGGCATTTGATGGTAAATCAGAGTGTATCAGTAAGGTTGGACTTGCAATCCAGTCCCAGAGGTCATAGGAATAGCTTTATTTTTGCTTGAAGACCCAAGCTAAAATAAGTTGTATCAACTGCTTCTGTTGTTAATATATAGCAAAGCATACACAATTTATTTCAAATGAGACCAGTCCTTAAAAGTGTGTTAATTTTTTTAAGCCTTAGCTCCCAATAAAACAACTAATAGGGTGAATAGTGTCGATCAGTGCCTGCATTCAAAGACATTCAAATGGTTAAAAACTGGCATTAAAAAGAGCAAACTTTGCTGAACATAGTTCACAGTGTAGTATTTGGGAAGATTCCATAAACTTTAATGCAATCTGTGAACGAGTTACCTTAGTTTTAGATAAGGTTTTTTATATTATGATGCTGCCTTACAAATTTACTTTTTGTTTAAAATAATAATCTTAGTTTCTTGTAAAATGATTTAATAATACATCATCCTAAACTAGCACCCTCTCTCTATCAGAAAAATCAAACATATATTCTTTAAAACACCAGGTAATGAGCCAATATTATATTTTCTGACCTCTTACAGATTAGAAATGGAAAAAAACCCAACCCACATGATTGATTACTTACAGTTCTTCTCCCTTTATGATCATAGGATTGATTAGACTACCTTTTTCTCCTTTCTAAACTTTTCTATGATGGTGCAGAAATATAACCTAGTGAGCTACACAGAATATTTCTGGGAAAGTTCAGTTGAAGAGCACATCATCCTTCAGCATATCGAGCTGGCCATTGTGTGTTGCACCAAGTTAATCTCCTTATTTACCTGTAGGACATGTTTTGCTGTGTAGGAGTTAAATCTAATAAATCTGGAGGGGTCACACCACTGAATGTATCTTTTCTAAGGTTCAGTTTACAAGCAGTCATACACTGTAAAAGAAGCTTTATGATGAAAAGTCTCAGGAGTCACAACTTAGACATGCAGTGCAAGATGTCATGCAGTGGCAGAAAACAGCTCACTCTCCTCAAGCAAAGTCTGGGGGGAAACACCTCAGGAGATATTTTCACCAACATATGGTACAGTGGCTGATCAGACAGTGATATCTTTATCTTTTGGCTTGGATTCAGCTCTTCTGCCTTACCACAGCACGTACTGCCAGCCTAAGTTGCCAGTGAGTCACGTTTAATGCTTGCAAAATGCTTTGTCTGACACTCACCTTCATGAAGAGCAAACAGTTTATAGATTGCCCTAACCTGGTTCTTGAAATCTCTGCTCTGTGCTTGAGAGGGCAGGGAGTGATTAGCACCTCTTCTGCTATTTGTGTCATAGAAGAATGGCTTCAATATGACAGGCTCAGTCCTCTTTACATCTTTTGTGTGATACAACCTTCATGGAGCTGTCTGTCCATCTTTACCACCAAGGAGTATTCGCTGAGAGTGTGACCAAAGCTGGAGCTACCTGGGGCCCTATGTTCAAAGCCTAGTGAAGACCTGGCAATGATTATGAACCTGGTTTGGCACTCAGAAGGATGCTCACTCCTCCTGCTCTTACCTGCTCCTTCTTTTCTGACTGGGCTTCCAGCAAGGGCGTTCATACTGAAGCTCAAAATGGGCACCAAGGGGCTCTGTGGGCTTCCATCAGTCCTAAAGGGGTTGAGATATCAGCAGTGTCACAACAGTGTCATTACCCCACTTTAACAGGGCAAAGAATATGATGAGGAATTGAGAGGGAAAAACCGGAATCAGACAAGAAAGTACAGCAACATTAGCAATGGGGAAAATCAGAGGTAGAGGAAATGTGGTGAGATCCTATGCTGAGGAAAAACAGAAATGAAAATAGTGGTGGGAAGTAAATGAGAAGACCTAGAGAAAGACAGAAGCAGTTGAGGGCTTAATGTGGGAACAGAATGGAAGACAGAACCCAACAGAAAGGCCAAGAATTATGGAAGTTAAGGACAATATGCAGGAAACTCACAGGAGGGTTCTCCTCTGCTAAGCAACTGCATCCATCTCTGGCTCCCCTGGTTAGCTCAGGCTGCTCTGTTTTCCCTAAAGTGCTTGCCCAGTCAGAAGATGTGCCTTGCTGAAATTTCTGCCTCTCCACATCTGCTGTTTCTGCCCCAGGGAATTCTGCCAAGCATTTCAAGTCTCCATCTAATGCCGTTCACTTCTGCCAAAACACTGTTTTGGAAAACCAATGTTTATGGCTGTGCACACAATATAGGTAAACAGGCAAGTCAGTCCATTAAAGAAGCTGCAGAAAATATTTTATAAGCTGCTGCACAAAGCTCATTGGCCATACCACAGGGAAGAAGCATTCTGCATCTTTCCAAGGGCTCACAGAGACCAGCCTGTACTAAAGAAAGTTTGGAATGTAAAGTTGCTCTATGTAAAGCTCCATACCACCCCTTGCACTACATGGTGAGTAAACCCAAAATATTTTCCTTAGCTGAAAGCTGACATACAACAAAACCAGGTGTCCATTGGAGATGTCCTCAGGGGTTGCAAGTGACCAAGGGTCACTGCATTAACACATTTTAATTAGGCATTTTCTGAAGGAAGTTTTATGTTGTCAGGAATTCAGGTTTCAAAGTCTCAGCATCAAAGCAAAAGAACTTGCATTACCAGAATGACAAATAAATATCACTGAAGCATTCCCTAACACTAATGAGAGAGCTGATAGCTGAGAAATATTAAACCAAATTCACTTAGCTCAGAAGGCCTCAAGAAATTGGTAGAATTTGTTAGCTCATAGCTACATGGGTGGAAAACTAAATAGTGATAGTGATAGTGATAGTGAGTGTTACTTCCACACAGAAGACAATGGAAATCAAAAAAGAGTTTCTGGAGCCAGGAGATATGAGAAAAGATTGGAGCTTAGCTATATCAAAGAATATAGTCTGAAAGGAAGAAAAATTAAATAAGGATGTAGAAAATGTCCTGATATAGCAAACACTTTCTATTGAATTCCGAAAGAAATAGAACTTGGCATAGTCCATTATCTAGAAAAAACCCACATTTTTGGTTCAAATGCAGCTATTTTTCACAAGGTCAAAAAGACTCAAATCTACTAGGAACGAAATATGAACAAAAAATAGACTAGCTGAAATTGCATTCTGAATTTATTCATCATTCATTTGATCACAGATGGCATATAGTTCAGCAAGGATCTGATTATGTGATAAATGGTTGGTTACTGGTGTAGCAGCAGAAGATATACAGCACAAAGAAAGTGCACTTTTACCCTATTGTTCCTGAAAGCTGATTTTATCAATGTGCAATGGGTAACTGGAGAAGAGCTAGTGTTAATATCAGTAACTTCCAAGAAAACCTTAAAAAATTGCAGGTCCTGGCAGAATTAGGATATCAACAATTATTAGTGCATACTGAACTAACTTCATTATACCTTAAAAAAGGATGGGACTGATGCCACTTTTCAGATGAGGCATAAAACTGATCTCGTCTTGTCCTTAATTATCCCATCAACCTTTTTGCTTGAATGGGGATTCAGCCCCAGAATCTTGACCCAAGTGCCTCTTGGAACACCTCATACAACCCAGTAATAATTTCCATTTTATTCCTGTTGCAGTATGCCCCCTGGCAGGCAGCACTTTGCAGTTCCAGAAGAGCTGTGCTTCAGCAGAGTGTGAAGTCATTCTTAGGGGGGCAGGTCAAGTTTTACAAGGCACTCAGGAACAAGATCTTTGAGGATGAAGGATGTCATATGATTCTGTTGGTGGAGAGGAAGAGACTCAGAGAGTTCAGTCCAAATAGTGATCCTCTGACCTGACCATTCTCTGCTCTGCTGCTTCTCCTTTCAATGTATTTTCTGCTCATTGACCCCCATAACTGAGGGGGAGTGAAAACAAAAATTGGGTAAGACCAAATCAATATGTTGAATTTCTCCCTGTAACACGACTTATTATTTATCCAGCAGAAATGAAGAGAGAGAGAAATGAGGGAAACAATTGCTTTTAACCCATGAGTATGATGAGTTGACCTCAGCTATATTTCTAACCTAGCTGGTTTTTATAGATGTGCTCAAGTGGGGACACAGCTTCAGTGTGCCTGGAGGGGACATGAGGTCAGCAGGACAGCAGGCCCCTGATGTAGTGCCTCTTAGACTCTCCAAAAATCCATGTCAGACATAGGCAGCTGCTCCTGCAGCTAATTCTGGTGGTGAGTTGTTCTATGGGATTGTCTAATCCTTCAAGAAAACTAGTGTTGCTGATATCCTGGGCAGCTGTGGCAGCACAGAGCTCAGGACACATTTGAAAAACAAGCCAGGTTTTTGGGCACCTGGGCTTCACCTCAGCCCCCATGTTCACTGCTTAATGGACTAGAAAGGTGAATGAGCCATATACAACCAGCACTACACAGCAGGCACAGCCTGCGAAAGCAAAAGTGTGAAAACTGGAATTTATGGTGGGGGGTAACTCCAAGGCACTCCAGGATATACCTACTCCAAGGATGGTTTTGGCTTTGCATCTTTATAGGTTTTTTTTGAGGTCTAGAGCATGATTTCTTTGCTGTAACTGTCTTCTCCAGCCCCAAATTATTTCTAGTTATTTTCACAGGTTATAATTGTTAAAATTCTCACCACTGATGACTTGTATCTTCTGGACAATGTTCACAGATTTATAAGTTAAAAAAAAAAAAAGGCAATTATGTTAAACAAATAGGCTCTATGGGAGCATAACCAGGGAACCACACCAGCTCTCTGCACCCTTCCACTTTATCTTTCTATATGACACAAAAATCATGTTATTCATGAGGCCCATAGAGAAAATAGGACATAACATTATCTAGTTGCACTTCTAGCTGAAAGAAGAAACATAGAAAGCTTCCACAACAGAAATATGCACTCAAATCTTTCGGGTTCCTTCCAGCAACTCAGTCTCTTTGAATAAAGGTGATAGATGTGATCACAGAGAATACACGATGGATGCAAGTAACAGTGTATCATTTTCTGGTCTCTGCCCACTGCTTTGCTCCTGTGAGTGGGCTGGAGAGGGAAAATATGTATGAGTTGCCTTTGATTTTGTGCTCTCTCATCAATGCAGGAACCCCAGCTGAGAAGCCACAGGCAGCACAAATCCAAGCAAACCAGAGAATCTGGTCCTAATGCAGATGTTTAAAACTTGCCATGCTGTTGCCATATGAAACAATGCCCTGACATTTAAAAGTGAAGGAAAGTGTTTTATTGTGATCATCAAGCATAAGTAGGCTTTCAGCCCCAAAAAACAAGTTAAATGTCTGATGTTTTAGATTCTCAGGCTATCCTAATGATAAAGATTTGTACTTCTCACCACAGCACATTGCAAGCAGTATTTTGATTTTCTGTAATAATGATACTTATCAGAAATCTGTACAGTGAATAAAATTTAAAGACATGGTCTGAAGAGCAACCCAAAATACTTCAAAAAAAGAAGAAGCCCGAGAGCTACTTTTGCTGTAGAGGAGCATTTCTAGTAAATCACATCTCACTACTGATTAAAGTTCCGCCATCTGGAGTTCACCAAAGTGGCATCTGGCATTCCAACAATTTTAGGAAATATGCTGGAGCTATAATAATAAAACTGAATATCCTGGTTTTAAATAGGCAGTTTCTCCAGCTGATCTTTTTAAAAGATAGGCTCCAGTTCCAGAGGAAGGCTTGGCACAGAAGTGATGATACTTGGTGAAATTCTGCAGCTGTGATTGCAGTGGAGGTCCACTGGCTGAACATAATTCTTCTTTCTGGCTTTAAAATTGTCGGCTTAAGAGTCCCACCTAAGTTAAGTACTTCAAGTGCATAAATATAGAGGAACCCCTTACTGCCCAAGGTCATGGGCACCTTCAGAACACAATTGAACCTCATTAAGGCATGAATTATCTCTGAGAGTGCCTACTTTCCATTCTCTATTGAACAGAGAGTCTGCACTCCTAAATTATTTACAATTAGGCAGAATGCATTTGGGTCTATGACTATGCATCCTGCATAAAAGCCATGATCTTAATTAAGCATTGCACAACCTATTGAATTAGGATACTCTCTATATCTCTGCAATTTATAATTAGGCTAATTAGATCCCTAATAAAAAAATTTATTGAGGCTAAACCTTCAAAGGTATGGAGATACCTGATGTTCTCAGGTACATACAATCGTGTCTGACAGCAATTCAGGCTTTCCAAATGTTTCCCACACATCCAAGACTTCCTCAGTCTTGTCAGAGCTGAGTTACCCAGAAGCTGCTTCTGCCCACGCAGCACAACAAGATCCACAAAGCAGATTTTTACTCACCTGATGAGGTTAGGGGTGCCCTGATGTGTTGTCATGAAAAACAAAAATACATTCATCACGTTTTATAGCACAGTGATAAAAGTGGAGAAATAGGAGTTGATCTGACCCTTCTTTTTTTAAAACAATAAATTAGTGGCTGAAGTTGCCATAGAGAAAGCATGAGACTACTCTGGAAGGCTGATTCCCTGCTCTGGAACCAAATAAGACAGGTAGGCAAGGCTTAAATGAATTAAGTGCAAATAGTCTATTTATATTGAGAGGCTTTTGTTATTTGGATTTCTTTACACTACAAGAGGAGATGCCTGGTTTTGGCTTTGCAATAATTGCAAATAATCATACATCAAAACTCTATTTTACCAAGTTATCTTTTTTGTACAGTCCTGTTCTTCAGCAGTGCTCTCAAATAAAAGTGTCCCATGCAATACAGAGGTCTTTAAACAACTTTTGTTCAGAATTTATTACTTCTGTGCTTCTTATGTTTCTTTTGGAATCATACATCAGCTTGTCAATGATCCATGAATTAAACTGAGCAGTACCAATTAAATCGGAGCAGTACCAGTTCTACTGACCACAATGTATCTCTTCTATTGATGATGTCAGTTGTGAAAATACAATTAAATATTTATAACCAAACTCCCCACATTTCATAAATAAGTGCATTTTCTCCACATTAATTTGAATAGACATGTTCACGAGCCTGGTATATTTAAAAATTCTTTGAGAAAATCTCAGTTCTAGCTGGGCTGAACCTCAGTGAGGTATTGTGCATTCAAATGTCACCTTTTTAAAGAATACACACTGGAATTTCACAACAGCCATCAAGCATTACTTGTATTTGAGTAATAGCAAGCAAAGTTCTGCTTCTGTATTTTAAGTGGAATGCATAGTAGTATATTAAAAACCTTAAAATAAAATAGGGAAACTAAATTTTATGTGAGGCTTCAGCAAATTTTTTTTGTAATAGCAATATCACAGACTATTTGTAGTAGCTTGAATGTGACATTGAATGTGTGCAATGAATTCTTTCCCTTGTCATTTCTCTTTCAATCTCTCTCTCCTGTGGCTTTAACCTTTCCTACTTCTCTTTTCTTTACCTTCCCTAACACATGGACTCTGCTCTTGTCATTGTGAAGCAGCATACATTTCTGCAACTTGTTATCCTGGAGAATGTAAAAGAACTCTGTAAAGGGAGTACTTTTAGTGATCTGCCCACTGCAACACAGTCAGCCTGATTTTACCACTGTTGGGGTGAAAATTACAATGCCATTTAACAATACACAACTTGTGGGTTGTTTTTTAAATGGAGGTCAGCAGCTTGTGTGAAGGATTTTTCCTGTGCAGTGGAAGATATCTGTAGCTGAGCTATGCAGATGAAGTTGTCCAATGCAGATGCAACCATGCAACCACCCAAACTGGAATTTTGCCAGGACATGAGGTTCAACATGTTTACGAAATGTGTCATGAAGTTGTTCCCAAAAAGTATTTGGAAGCTTATTTTTAAAGATATCATCCTAAAGATAATAAAACCCCAGAACTACTAGAAATCATGAAACTTCCTTGGGGATTTTCCAGCACCAACCATACCCTGGTCTCACTTGTGATGGGATCTTTGTCTCACAGCTGGGAGTGCAGAGGAAAACCCTACTACAACCCTGTCTTCCTTCTGAGAGCAATTCCCTTGCATGAGGAGGAAACAGTCTCCGTTCTTTATATTTTTTTAATAAAATGTTTTCCTCTACCTCTTATTCCACTGCAAACTTACAACAATAAAAAGCACGTTTAAACTTCTTCAGTTACATTTTTCTGTTTTGTGTTTCCTTTCTTCTGATCTTTTTGCTTTCATCTGCTGACTTTATTATACCAATTTAGTTGCCACAGATCTTTTTTTTTCCTTTTCTTTTAATGGATATGGCATTGAAAAGAACTGCTTCTGGCCTTCTGCCCACAGCCAGTACTTTCTGGTGTCTCCTATCCCCCCTACCATCTCATTAAGTGACATGCAATGAATCTTGCAATACTATTCAATGCTGACAGCTCTTTGTCAGCAGACAAAGTTCCCACTCAGCATTGCAAGTGGTATCCTGGGCCATCACATCAGCCAAGGTAAATTGTCACATCTCCATTGATTTTCCTGAAATCAGTAGAGCTTAACAATTTAATTCAGCTGGATAAATGGATTGCTGAATTCCCACAGTACACCCAGAGATTAAGACACACCCAGAGATTAAGACTGGGGGCTTTTCATAACTTCAAGCAACAGCAGCAAAACTAAAATTTCATCCTAAGCTTCCTTCTCACCACCCTCTCGAAATTTCCCATGGAGTTTTTTCCATATTGGACTCTGATTGGCACCAGTCAGAGTCACCTTCTTTACTTTCATGCTTGCTCAGCAGCCCTGTGTGACAAGGGTTTGGAAGAGATGCTTCTGCAAACACATCCAGCATCTTGCAGCCCCAGGCAGACATCAGCTGTGCAGCGTGGCTGGCACAGGACCAAAGAAGGGATAATGCAGGGCCCTGAGACAGGCAGCTGCCGGGTCCTATATCTTAATTCCCCTCATCCTAATTGAATGCTAGTGGACTTCTTTGACAGGGGGACATTTGGTAGCAGCAGCTTCTCAGAAAGTACAACAGGAGAGGACAAAGGAACAGCTCTGTGATACCACCCCTGCTCAGCACTGCAAGGCCTTGATAAAGAAATGTAAGTATCAACATTTCAAAATGTCTTCCCTATTCCTCTAGAAGCTGAAAGTTGTTGGAGATTGTCAAAACTAAGGGTGAAAGTAGAGAGAAGTGTGGCAAATCTTTCTATCATAAGATACTGGAGAGTATCTTTAATGTAATTTGACAACTAATTCCTAGGAGAGCAGATAAGAGGCTCTGTGCACCCTGTATAACTTGAACAGCAGACCAAAATCACAGCCGTATGACATCTATGTTACTTGTAAATTCAAAGGATTTCTCTCTCCTTTAGGTTCCCCCCAGCTCTAAATTGCAGTTGCATGTTCAAATTTAAAGCTTCCTGACCCTTGGATTTTGTAGAGACTAAAATCTGAGCTGCTGGTTTTAGTTTAACCTTTAGTCTCAGAAGGATCTACACGAATGTGTGAAGAATCACATATTGCCAATAGATCAAGACCTTCTGAACAGCATCATCTAGATGTGATATGTAACATCCTTCCCCCATAAATTTCTAATTGTTTCTCAGATCTTATAGGTAGAAATGCCAGAACTTCAGAGGGAAAGCTGTTTGCCTGAGATCATGTCAATGATTACAGGGTTGTTTCCACACTCCTATTCTGATTATTACATTAAAAAAAAAAAAAAAAAAAAAAAAAAAAAAAAAAAAAAAAAAAAAATCATAGCTAAAAGTCAGGCTGAAGCCCTATTCCTTTGCCTTCCACTATTAGATTTTCCCTTTAATGAGACGTTTGGTCTAGTTTTCTTTCTACATGTGACCCCCAAGTCCTTCCAATGTAGTGGGCTTCCTGGCCAATTTGGAGGGGTTATTGTTGATTTTAACAACCACATTTCTGCATATTTGGCTGACCAGAAGCTACATTGGATGTAGTTTCATACAACTTTCATAAGTTTTATTGCCACATGGAAACAAAAAAAAAATAGACATGAGGGTTATAGTTGTGTTCTGTTTCTTGGTTTGTGAGACCAGCTTCAGAGTTCACTTATAATCCTTTATAGTGGTGGTCTGCTCTACTTGCCCAACTTTGCAATTGGCTTCAGTGTTCTCAATAACCTCTTGATGCATCCAAGAAATCCTTGGGAGTGATAATGTGAAAAGAGAAATTATACAGTATGTTTGTGACAATGTTGTGAAAAATATGTTTGCTTCTAAATAAACCTCAGTTAAAATCCTTCTATTAAAAAAAATAGTTATTCCACTTCTACTTGCCTCTTATTAAAAAAATAGTTGTTCTACTTCTACTTTCTTCACTTGAGATAGAAAGTCACAAGAAAAAAGGAAGGTGAATCATTCCTTGTACCCGAAACTGACAGGAAAAAGAAAGATGCTACAAAAAAAAAAAAAAAAAAAAAAAAAAAAAAAAAAGAGAGAGAGAGAGAGAGAAATTGCTAACCTCATAAACTTTGGAAAAATAATCTAAACCCTATGGTTGGACAGAATGACATCACCTGTCTGGGTATGAAGCCATCAGTCAGAACACTTATCCAGGAACAATCCCTATTAGCAGACTCCAGACAACTCCTTGGACATCACAGTTCAGTCAGGGTATCCTCTCTCTCTTACCAGCAGCGTGTTGTTGGAGTTGCTACCAACTGCTGTGATGAACCAGTTCCAGGCATTGTATTTCACATGGAGCAGCCACAGCTCCTTTCTCACAATGCACTCACGAGGCAGAGTGGCCTTGCTGACACTCTGAGTCTTGTCAGAAATGGTCAGACAGAAGAAGCATTAGGGTATCTACTGCCCTTTCCTGGAAGGCCTGATCTGGAATCAGAAAAACATGTTATGAACCAAATAGACTATTGAAATTGGGATATATTGCTATATCTGCTCTTTCATAAAGAAATACACTGAAAATAATTTTCTCTTTCACCTAAGTAACTTAAGGAAGTTGTTAGTGGACTGTTATTTCCATTTCATTCTCTGTTTCTCACTAATGAGATTTCCAACAGCACCTTAATTCACCTTTTTCTAAGTACCCTTCTCTTGCTTTAGCTTCTTCATTAAAGACAACTATTTTTGTTTGTTCTAAAGGTCTCAGCACAGTCTGTGGCACTAATTATTTTTCTCCCAATCAAGTAATGATTGTAACATAAGATTTACACTTGCCCCTCCCCCATCAAAGCTGATATATTTTCCTTGGTACTTAGTATTGTTGAAGGCTGGAAAGACTTCCATTAGGTTTTCGATCTATGGCAATAATTTATGTGATAAAACAGAAATCTCACAGAAAACCAAGGATTTCCTAGTCATAGGTCTTAAATATTCTGAGATGAACACAGATGGTAACTGCAGAGTTCCCAGGAGCTCAGGAGGGAAACCAGTGTGATACGGGATAATTAAATTATTTTTAAGTTTCTCAAGTGCTTTGGGAATCCCTATATGGCACCAAATGCCTCCCAGACACTAGATTCTACTTTCTCTAAATGAAATAAATTTGCAAAACTTAAACAGTTATCTCATCAGTCAATTTGGAATGGCCTACACATCTGTCCTTGCTAAAAAAGCAACCCAGAAATTCGTTTGAAACAGTGCTGTTGATACCTAACTAATATGGCCCAATTTTGTGAGACGTTACAAAGATCTGGCTGGAGAATTCATGTGTGATTAATGTCTCAGCTGTGCGCCATTGGCCTTCTGTTGACAGCAGTTAGGGAAGATTTTCTATTTATTTCAGGTGGCAACAAATTCTGCTTTTAGGGAACATTGTATTTGCTGTTAAGTTCCATATAGCTGTATCCTGGAACACCAGGAACACAGTCACACAATGCAAACTCATTAATTTTTTTAATGCAAATGTTTCCTTATTCTATCCCTACAGATAACATAGACATATTTTCCCTTTTGCCTGTGAGTGTACCTAATTCTAATCTAATTTCTATATTTAAAAGATACATTATTGCAATTCCACAGTTAATACAAACTCCATTTCCATTAGTGTTTTGGTGCTTCACTTCATTCAGTTCTTAAACAAATTAGTAATTTCTTCACCAATTGCTCTCCAACCATTAGTAATAGATGGTATGGGCTTTGTGAGGCTCTGCTTATTTGAGCTATTTGAGCCTCATAAGCAATTCCAGCAAAGCAGAATAAAACAGTGAGAGGCAGAGCATAAGGAAGAGTTCTATATGAATAAAACCAGGTAGGAGTAGTGAAACTCCTAGTTTTTTTCTTTGAAGTTACTTATGGCAACTTCTCATTCTGCTGTTTTTGTTTTTCTTGTGCACTGCAGCAGCCAACCTTTGGCTTTATTTTGTAAGCACTTGTGCACCTTCATTATCATCTTGGCATTTCTGGGTTTGAATAAATCTCAGGTTTCAAAATAATCACTTAAACAAATGTAATAATACTGTCCTGGAAACCCTTGTGGTTTTTTACAAATGTTCCCCCAGTAAGAAACTCTATGTTTATTGAAAATCCAGCAAAGTTCCTCTCAAAGTTCATCCTGCCTATTCAAGTCTTGACTTGCCTTTTCAAAAATATTTGTAAGCCTGTTTTCCAGTCAAACTTCCATTCTAATGAGTATCAGTTTGATTTGGTTTGTTCAGCTCTGATGACTGTACATGCTTATAGACTGTAAGAATTTGTTAAACTTCTAGTATCATCAAACCACCATTTTTAAATGCTTCTTTCAAAAAAACTACAACTTAATTTCACAGAGTGACTCCAGTCTGCCCTTGTATCAGCAGAGTTCTGTTGAATGGCACATAGAAAGGCAGAATTTAAATCAATGTCCTTCAATTGCTAAGGGTGATTCCAAGTTCACAGTGGCACTGGCTGCTTTTCCTAATACTTGCAGTTCATGGACTTTAAAAAAAATCTAGGGTCCAAATAAGGAAAGATAGAAAAAAAAAAGAAATCTGGTGGAACCAGTCTGTCACTGAAGTGAAGCCTGTTCTCTTTTCCTGGCCAGGAAGTTTTATGATGCCAGGTCACAAGTACATGGGATTTGGAGGGGTTGTTTTTTTTCCTTTTATCCTCATAAATAAGAAATGTAAGTGATGATACTGAAACCACCACTGCCAGTGGCTTGATTCTTCAGAGAGCCTTTGTCTTCTTGCCTTTTCCTATCTGTAGAAAGAAGCACCTTTCAAATGGGGATTTTATCATTCCTATTAGGGCAGCCAAATGACTAGGAGGAAAAAAACGTTTTCACTTTCTAAAGAAAGCTCTACCACTTCTATTAGAGATTATACTCTGCCTTTACTTCACATTGCATTCTTAAGTGGTAACCCAAGGGTTTATTCTTAGTATCTCTATTTTTAATTTTTTTTAGCCAATAAGCTGTGGTCCCCTTAGAGCAACAGGAAAATATAATTCCACTGAAGTGAAGGAATAATGCAGTCTGAGAACCACTAAAAAACTTCCATCTAACTGAGTGGCAATAAAAATCAGACATTTATATATTAATATTTTGATGTCAGAAAAAGAAGAGAGAATGAGATAAGCCTTAAAAAAGAAATCCTTAAAAACAGAAGTTATTTAATTGCTTATTTTACCTGGAGGTAGAACAATCTCTTTCTAGCTATCACACAGTAATGAGAAGTCATTATCTTGAACTCATCTTTAATTAACATCAATTCTGATTAGTCAAAATATATTAGGCTTTTTGTCTGTTACCATAGTATTTGAATCTCCAGCAAAGGAGGTATTCAATCAGACATTATCATTTGCAAACCACTTCTATGTAATTATTACTTTACCATCTTTTGTGGATTTTTTTGTCCATTTTTGAAAGGCAAAATCTATTGTTGATCAACCCTTTCTTAGCTGGAGCAGATTCTGGCATGCCAGGTTTTTGCTTGTTGTAGGTGAGTGTAATGACAGAAATCCAATGTTCAGAGTAGCTGGAGTTGTGCTATTTTGAAGCTTGAGGTTGGCCAAGCTGGAAATATTGAAATTTTAGATTGGAGAAAGTACATTAAAAAACCAAAAAACATAACCAAACCCAAAACAATACAACTCCCCACCCCCACCCCTCAAAAAGACAAAACAACCAACCAAAAAAAACCCCAAAAACCAAAGCTATTTAAATAATATAAGCCATTGACTGTGTAGAGGAATGAACAAATGAAGTTTGCTTCCACATCACCTCTTAACAGCACAGTACATTCAGAGACACCTGTGCCTCAGGTGGAGAGCAGGCCAAGGACTACATGATTTGGGTGTAGGAGTAAATGTACAAGAGAAGACATATGAACCATCCCTTTTGCTTGAGTTTTTGTCCTGCTGGCATATCCATCCATATTATTTTGCTTGTTGAGTCTTACCTTTGTTGTTATTAATAAGTGCTATCAGTTCTTGCAGAAAATAGCAACTTCAGAATAATTTCCTGAATCTGATGAAATTTAACAGAGAATAACATTTTAGCAGAAGAATTCTTCAAGCAAGTCAACAGTCATTATGAAAAAAAAAATTCTATTAAGTTCCATAGGGATTTGGTGTGATATCTATTGAATCATATTACATTTCTCTGCAATTTCTTTGGATTTCATCCAGACTGAACAAAAAGGAGCCCCAGACTTGGTGCTGTTGAGGTGGCAGATCACCAGCCTATGTGGTCCTTGGTGGGAGCAGAGCAATTCTGAGCAGACCAATGGGAAATTCAGGTGCCCATTGGAGAGACAAGGCGTCAGAGAGCCAGGCCATCCTGAGCAGCCACTTGGGCTGGGAATGCTGAGGGTCTTGGATGCCTTCCAGCTGGAATAGGCTTACATGAAGCCCAGCCCACCTAGTGACATTGCGGCATTTCTGTTCAAGCTGGAAGTAGTTGGTTTTTTTACCTGCTCATGCTTGGGAGACAATAAAGGAACAGAGCTGATCTTAGGATCACAAAGTCTTGCACTCTCACTAACTAATGGCCATGCAGAAGGACTTCTTACCTCTGCTTCTCTGCTGAGAAGAGCTTTGAGATGCTCTAGTCGGGTATGGGGTGACAATAAATCTGACAGAATTGCTGTGTTTAGTCTGGCTACAATTTCTACTTAAGGGTGTTACTGCCATGAGATCATGGAGGAACAACACGTTCATGTTGGCTTTTTGCCGCTCAGGGATTCCCCTTCTCCCAAGCATAAGGCAAGTGCCCACTCATGCAGACCTGCAGCTACACAGTCTGTGGGTCAGTTTAATCACTAAATGAGCAGATGTGGAAGAGAGTTCCACTTTGGTTAAAAGTAAGTACCCCCTGCAAAAAGATTTCAATGCTTTGCTTTAAGTTACAGATGCAGATTAACAGCACTTCAAAAATATGTTATTGGCTACATGCACACTAGCTTTGCAGGGAAAAAACCCACAAGAATATTCACAGTTATTATAGGACTGAAATTTCAGCTTTACTACATTTCCAAGCAGGGAATAAGGGATTCAGTCAAAGAGGAATTACAAAACTAAAATCTCTTGCTGTGCTTTGAAAATTGAGACAGACACAAGCCTCTAGTGAGCCTAATGAAGTATCAGAGTAAAAAAATGATTTAGCTTTCTAAAAACAGTGCTTTTGTTTTCTATTTAAAGTAGGAAATCAAAGGCATGTCTTTAGTATTTTATTCTGTGAGGCAGCCAAAAAAGGGTTTACTTTCAAGCCTGAATAGTGAACATGGAGATAAAGTAACACTTCTGAGAACCTTTTATATGACTTTCTCCTTCGTTGAAACACTTGAGATGTGGAAGCAGAGTGCTGCCACACTTTTTCAGGAGGGAGGCTATATAAAATTACTTCAGTGTTTTGTGATGTGATTAAGGAACAGACCACCAGACAAATTTTTCAGTTTAACTGGAGGATTAAAGAATGAGACATGGTCATAATGAGTATGCTTGCTGCATTTTCTATATATAAGTATGTGAATTGTCTTGCTTCAGCAATTAAATACCACTCATCTGGTTTCTTGAACTTGGAGTGATAGCTCCTAGTAAATCTATTACAAATGTTCCAACTCAAAAAACTATAAAACAGCCTGAAGTAGGGAAAAAATAGAATTGAATTTGTCCTTATTCTGTATTAGAGAGCTCAGCATTTAGATGGTTCTGGTTTCCGACACATCCAATCCCCCTCTCTGAGTTTGCCCTTTACCTTCACCCTGTTTTCAATTAACACCTCATTAAAATGCACACATGCTGAGCCCTTACTTGTTGACCCTCCCTTTTAGTGCCTTAGTGTACTTGTACTATTTCCTATGGTTTTATTTGAGCTGCAAACACAACCATGGAAAATCCTGCATGAGGAATCATCAGAGAGCAGAGATATCGACAAAAGTGACTTTGCCATTTGCCTCCTCATTATGTGTGTTTGTGTTTCCAGTGAGATGTGGGTATTAAATCAGATGTAGAGCACAACAACAAAGAGGACCCTAGTCTGTCAGCCTACATGGCTGCCTCAGGAGTAACACTTTTCACATATTAGCACCCACATTAGCTGAGACAGATTTTTTTCCTCTGAGGACAACTAACAACAACAAAAAACCATATAACGACAAGAAAAAAATTAGCCAAAACCTCCAAACAATGAACAAGTGATGAAAAAAGTATCTTCAGACTCAGTGCACACTGAAACTAAATGTTCTGAATTCTCCATTGAGTGCTGGTTCTCATCAGTATGGCTGAAAATGTATTCTGCTGTGTCAATGAATGCTTGGTAGAACTTGCATTCTAGAGAGTAGTGACAGAATTGACTGCGCTGAACAAATCAAATGATTTCATTTGCAGGACCCAGTTCTTCTCACCTGACAGCTGTCCTTGCAGAGCATCATGTATCAATCACTGCTTCCACACAGACCTGCAGCTAGTGAAAACTGTCTTTTCTAATACCACAAGCAGCTGAATTTCTCATCTGCTCCATGCTAGAGGCCAACCCATCCTCTCTAGACAGCCTTGGTCATTCTATCTGCTTAAACTTTTAAAAAGGAAAGAAACAGGGGAGGAAGTCAGATCTAGTTAATGCCCATTCTCCAGAAAACTCTTGTTGTCTATTTGCTGTGACTTTTGTGATTTCTTTCTCAAAGACTTCTCTGTAAATCCCTTAAACTTTCTCAGTTCAAAACAATCTGTACCACTGTCTGTGCTCTGCAACCTGGTGTCTTTCTCCACCAAACAGCCGTTCCTCTTTTGAATTTCACTAGAATTCAGAAAATGTAGGAGGTGTTTGTTTGAAGTCAGATGAATTACTCTGGTAGAAAATCAGGGTAGTGCTAATCTCCTTATGCTGTATATTTAATCAGTTAGTTCTTAGCTAGACCTCTTTATTTAGAGCAGAGTCTTCCTCTGTTTGGGAAAGGCCTGCCTTCTCAAGAGTCAAGAAAGTTCTACTGCTTTGAATCCATGCTGAGGACTTAGTAAAAATGTGCAATGTTTTATAGCTACTCTGCCATAGGTGGCAGACTTGAAATGTGAAGAATTGATAGGCTGCATATGGGTGTTTTGGACCTGGATTTGGATACAACAAAGCCCTGTTGACCTTGCCACCCACTAGCCCCACCACGTCTGCTGAGGGAGATAACACTGTGATGGATCCAGACCCACAAAGTAGGAAAATTAGGATTCCACTTTTCCATTTTTAGATATCTTTTTTATAGCTACTTCTTTAAGCAAAATTTGTTACATCCTAATGTTAGGTTCTGTTTTTCAAAATGAGTTGTAGCTCGGTAGGAAAGAGTTTTTTGTGCATTTTAGATTTGTTCACTGTTTCTCTCCTCACAGGGCCCCTGGGGTTTGGGCTATCTGCTGCAAATCATTTCATATATTTTTCACTTAGCTGTTTTTTTTCTTGTTTCTCTGTGTGTTAGTATTTAAATGTTACAAAAAAAAATCACAATTCTTCTGTTAGGTTTTGCAGAGGTGAAAATCCATTTGTTCAACCAAAAGCCATTCTTGTGCCTCTATGTTCTTTTTGCATTTTATTCAACTTTAACCATTAAGCTGCAGAAAAATGGTTGGAGTTTCTTACAGTGAAGGAAACAAACAAGGCTGCTGAAAAGAAAACAGGGTGCCTCCCTTTCAGGGGCTGATTTTTGGAAAGCTCTGGCTATCTCTCTAAGCACGATCTGAGTTGAACCTTGGTGACAGGGTAAGCTTCGAACATCCCTTGTCCCAATCGTTTGTCACAGACTTGTTCAGGTGTTAGAACAGTATCTTACTCCATGAGCAGATACATTAAAATCAATCACTCCTGAGAGAGCAAGTCCCTTCTCAGCATGAACTGTGACTCCACTATTCTGAAGGAGTTTGACTTTGATGACTGATTTATTTTTCTCAATTAGGAAAAAAAAAGATCTGTCAGTGTCTGCGCTTACTGACAGACAAAGCAGTTCAAAGGATTTTAAAAAGAGGCATCCTTGGCAATTACACCTACTAAAAATAAGTAGTGCTTTACAATGCCAATAATTACTGTAATTACAGTGCCTTGAGTGAAGCTTGCAATGGGCGGGAAGCGTTTGAGCTTTTTGCTTTGTGCAGAGCACAGCTACTAGAAATTCAGATTCACAATGGATATTTTCTCCCAGATACCCAAGCATAAATTTCATCAACATTAATATGAATTCCAAACCCCATATCCAAGTGCAAAGGATCTCATGATGCTTTTATACTCTCAGGATCTAAACTATAATTTCAACCATTAACAAGCACCATTTAGCATTAGATTTGCTAATGTTATATTATGGTTCTGGCAATTCTATACAAGATGCATTACAAGCTCAGCGAAGACTAAATTGTGGCACTGAATAAACACTTTAATGAAGCAGAAATAAACACTTAAAATTAATTTAAGCGTTTTACTTTAAATTTTCTTTTAGATAACAAAAGCAAATGAGATTTGAAAAACTCAAATCATAACATAGAAATAAAAATCAAATGTATTGCTTAGAGATACCTGTAGGAACAAACTCTCTGCACAATGTTCTTCCCATCCTCTAAATTTTGCTAGGATTAGGTTTTGACTTGTGGCAGCTCCTATCTGTGGTATCACATGAGCTGTTTTGCCAATAAAAACGAAGTCAGATATTAAATCAACACTGATGACGTACTTCAAAACCCCCTGTTTTCACAAAAAAACCCCTGAGAAACAGCAAGCAAACACACATGGCAAGTCTTTGTGTACATAAACTATGGGGGGTTTATCAGCATTTTTTTCCAGTTAATCCTCACTGAGATAAAATTACTCTGTTGTGTTACTATGAGGCATTTCCACCATCACCTGCACTCACACAAGCTGCTTTAACCTTGGGTTCCCCAGGAGCAACCAGCTCCAGCTACTGTGTCCTGTACAGTCTGATGGAAAAATCCTCATGTGACAGCATTTGTTCCTCCATCCATATGTATCCCATCACAATGGTTGTGTCAACACTTACAAATTATAGATATATTAGCTTTGCAAGCTCAGTTTATACTTTGCCATGAAAACAGGTGCAACTGCAAGTATTTTTCATTAGAAATGTAATTAATATGCATAAACTTGTTTGTTAAGCAATTTGCAAATGAATCAAGAATTAAATTAAATGCAGACACCTCTTGCCTCCCTCCCCCTCCCTTTCCCTGTCTGGATAAAAAGAATTTAGAGAAGTTTTCTGGGTAAATTTTTGGAATTTTTTTTTTTTTTACTTAAGCTTGAGATTGTTTCAGACATTTCTTCATTATTATTAGATAGCAAAGCTGAGGTAGTAGAAGGTTTTATTTCTAAAACTGATTTTCGCCTGCAGTTAGAATCTCCTGATAATATGTTGGATATACTGTCATGAAGTCTGAAATCTACTATGTCAGATATGAAATAGAGATTAAACAAGGACTGCTCTTCATAGAGCTCCCTACCATTCCAAAGAAGCTATACCTATGGAGAAATCTCAAAGTGACTCAGGTGCTTACTGCAGAGAAGAGTCATTATAAATCATATTTGCAGAATCACAGAACTATAGAATAAGCTGAGTTGGAAGGGACCCTCAAGAATCTTTGACTACTTTGAAGATCTGCACAAGACCATTCCCAAGAGCCACAGCATGTTCCCAAGAGCATTGTCCAAATGCTTTTTGAACTCTGTAAGGGTAATGAGATACTGAATATTCACAAATATTTGCTAAGTTATTCTGCTCAGTCAGCGTGCCTGTGTTCGCTGTGGTGAGTTTGGCCACCCAAATTGCATGGTACAGCTCCTGGTCCATGGCTGGAGGGCTGGATCCCTTTAAAAGCAGAGTGACAGAGGGCGACTAATGAATAATCAAGACTGGCTCGAACTTTTGTGATCTTCTTGGCAAGATGGGGCCAGTACCATGGTGCTCTATTCCCAACTAGGAGACAAAACTGAGAAGGGATAGAACTGGGGAAGAAAGAGGGAAGGAAGGACACTGAAAAGACTTCTTACTGGGATGGCTAAGGAAGCAGGTGGATGGAATTGGATCACCAGTTGCTACTTCTAGAAGAAGACCTTTCCTTAGGAGCAGTTGCCATGCCACAAACCCTGATCTTGGCTTTGCAGAGCTATGTGGTAGGTAAAGCAGGTGATGACCTACATTTTGCCCCAAGCAGAAACTTGACTAACCCATACCTATTGCCACTTGCTGAAACCATTCTTCCAGGAATAGTATTTGGATAAATACTTGGTGCTAATGTCCTCCGTGCCTTTCTGATTCAGACACTCAGCTAAAAGTTGCCATCAGCCGTGAGTAATGGGAGTCCACATTTTAATTCATACCAAATGTGGTTGTGGGTTTGGGTTTTTTAAAGACTTTTAAGTGGTTCCTTCCCACTGTTTTTAAACTATCAGAAAGATTCATGCCTTTTCCACTATCTATTCCAACTTTGGCTGTTATAGACACACATTTGAATAGGGCAAAAACCTATTCCAAGTAGAATGACCTCTGGACTTAGAACTAGACTGCACCACTAAGCAGCCCTTGCATGGTTTCAGCTTGGTTAACCAGCACAGACATGCTGTAACTCTGGGAGACAAAAAGTTGCATATTCTTGTGCTGGTCTCCCAAGTGCTTCAGTTTTTCCTGAATACGTGTAAATATGTCCACCACAAGAAACACAGCTTGATAGTCTCTCATTTTTCCTCCTATTACATCATGAATTAGAAAATAAATTTTTTGAAAGGGAAGACTAGAGATCACTCTTTTGCTGCCACATCACAGCACCAACAGGTTTTTTCCCCCCCAGCTTAATTTACTTTGATCCTGTCTATCTAACCTTCATTATAAATTGGCAAATTTCTGTTGCTCCTTAGTAGAAAATGATGGTGGGTGGTCAATGAAAGTGAAGATTTAAAAGCTTAAGCTAAACCATTATTATTAACCAAAAAGTGATAGGTTTACACAAAACATCACAGTTCTGTATCCAAATGGATTTTTGTAGAGCATGAAATAGCATAAAATTTTCAAAATTGTATGAAACTATTTATTCAGTTGAAATGTAAAATCCATAGATTTTGATGATTTGGAAATAATTGTGTGGATCTTAATTTCTCCATTTCTGTGAAAATCAGTTTATTGTTCTTCTGGCATCCCATTCAATGGAACTAATTTTAAATGAAAGATTGAAGCATGAATTCAAATGAAAAAAGATGCTTCATGTAGGAAAGATATAAACTGATTTTTTTTTCTCTCTATCATTATCAGTGACAGTCAATTTGGCCAGCACTTTAAATTAATGTCCACCTCTGAACTACTCATAGAGAACAAATCATATTATCTGTCTATATCAGTTCACCAATAGATTGAAAGATTCATTATTTGATACTCTGCCTTCTCCATTAATTAGTTAATGTTTGTAAAGCGCTTTGGAATGAAAGGAGCTATCTAAGCAACACTATTATCATTACACACTTCAGGGCAGATAAAGAATAAACTAATGAAAGTCTGCAGTAAGAAGAAAATAGACAAAATTTAAATGAGGTGTATTCTGCAGGGACTGGGAAGGTGACCAGGTGGCAAATGGAGGCTCAGATAGGACTAAATCATTACATTGTGATGCTGAGATTTGTTGAATGCCCAGCATAGAAATAAATTAGTGATCTTAATCCATATCCTAAAGGACAAGTCTCTCCTTCATATCAAGTCATCATCTTTTAATAGACTTTCTCTACAAATGAGAAAAAAGCACTTCTGCAAAGTGTGCAGGGGACAGTATACTGAACTACCTTCTTCCTGCTCCTGATTCAATACTGCAGTAGAAGTCTTCTATTTCTAGGGTTATGTGATTAGTTCTTTCTAATAACACTGACAACTTAAAAGGAAAAAAAAAAGCCTCTTTCTCCCTTTCGAAACAGGCAGTGAATATGTTTCTTAAATTCTATAAAGGATGGACATTATGAGCCTCTGGGGTACCCTATAGTGACAGAAAAAATAGTGAGGCCATAATAAAACAAGAAAAGAGGGTGAATTGTGGTGTCCTCTGTAGTTTGTGCATCGTCTGTTATTGTCCTTATCAACTTCTGTTCATTAAATCTTTAAAAACAGGTACAATATCTTGTTATAGTGAGCACATTTCCTGATAAGATCAGAATCAGAAAATACTAGAACAAGATGGGCAGAAGAAAGCAGGACCTTACCAAAAATAGGGTGAGACTGGAAGTCTCAGAAGCAGGAACAAAAACAGGGAATCAAATGTGGGGGAGTGACAGAGATTGTGTGAGGAATGGGCTTTGGCACAAAAAAAGTTGGGCAAGTGTAAGCATGGTTCACATTTATTTTCTGTTCCTATCACACTTATTATCCTGCTACAGGAGGGTTTTTTTTTTTTTCCTGCTCAACACCTGATAGTGTTTGTAAGTAAAAATGACATTCAATTTTAAGCACCAATGCATAGCTTTCTTCTTTTCGCTTTCTTAAAATGTTATGCTCTGTGATTTTGGATCTAAGAGAAGCTGCAGTGGGTAGTAGAGCCATGCTTGATGATAATTTGGGCCTTTGAAAAAAAGCCAATGTGGAATACTTATCAAAATGATTTAAGACATGATACTGCACCTTAAATACTTAATTGTGCCCCTTTATGCAGGCAAAGATAAATGGATGCAGAGCCTGGTTCCTGGTTAGAGTGCTCTCAACTAGCAGATCTGGGTTTTTCTCACCTAGACACTTACCAGAAGTATTTCATTTGTGGCCCCACACACCCTAGACTTCCTCCTGCCAATAGACAGGGGTGTGTAATTCCTAAGACTGTCCCTCTTTCCCCCAAATCTCTCCTGACAATAAGGTTTTCAACACAGAAGCTTCAGTTATGAAATGGAGGAAAGGTAGGATGACTCCAGGACCTGAGACAAGCATGGAATATCATTGCCTCAGAGAAACATGGTTTCACCTGTCCCCTGTGTCTCTGGGGGGAAGAGACTCAACTGCTTTGCTGTGGGACATTCCCACAGCATTCCCACAGGCTCTCTTGATTGAGGGATTCCCACTAGGAGACTCCCATGGCCATTCTCAGCCCCCCAAAAAAAAGAGCAAGATAAGTGAGAAAACACCACAAGATTCACACCATCAGAGCAAAGTCACTCTGGGACATCCAGGACACTCCTTTGGCTTAGCTGTTCTGGCAGGGTTACTTCCCTCTCTTCTTGGTTGCCACTCATTGTCATCAGCTATATGTTAGACTGGGTTTTTACTAGAAGATGACCCAAAAATTGTCAAGACTGCTCAAGTGAAGTATAAGCTTAAGCATATAAGGTAGTAATGAAATTTAAATGAATGATCCAGTTTTTAGATTGCTATTTTCCTTTTAAAATGAAAAGCATTTTCCAGATTTGCTCGTTTCAGAAGGTGAGAGAGAGGTTTCACTATTTTTTATAGCTCTCTGTGAGTTTTTCCTGTGACTTTTAAAAGAGTTAAAGACAGGGTGTTAATAAGGTATTTTAGGAAGCAGACATGCTGCCAGTAGTTTGTTTGTAGTTAGTGGTTTGTGGCTGAATTCAGCTTTACTACTTTCCTTCCAGGCCTCATGAGGCTTAGTTCATCACTTGGTAATTTACTTTTTAACAGCCTTTAATTGTCATTTAATATCTGAAACTCTATTTACACACAACTGCTGAGCTGCTACTAACCACCACCTCTTTTTGATTAACACAGTTCAGTCTGTAAGATTGGTAATTATGTGTTTAGCAAGAAGGACAGAACAAAGAAATGCTCAAATCCAGTACTAAACCCTTTTCATTTTATTGCCTCTTTTTTTTGGTTCTGCTTTTATGCCATTTTGCCTCTAGACTTCTGTTCCCTTCTGTGGTTACTTTAGTGCATTACTGCTACAATTTGTGTAGACAGCATATCTGGAACTCCAGTTTTCACAATTTCCTTCCATAAAATACACTACTTCTCCCTTCCTGAAAACAAAATCTTAAGAGGGGAATAAATGTTAATGATGAAATCCCAAGGGCAATTCTGTCATTGCTGATTCTAGTAGATCTAGTGTTGACTTTACAGTCTAATGGTACAAACTCTGGGAAGTGGTTTGATCATCTCTTTCTTCATGAACATTTTTCCAAAAAAACTTTAGAGAAAATCCACTGGTTCATCTACTCACAATACACACATGGGCTCTGCTCAAAGACCATTGCTCATTATTAATGACTTTTGGAGACTTTAGTTTAAAATCAGTGCTTGAAAATGTCTTTCTTGCATTTCATCTTTCCAAGGATTTATATATCCTTCTGATACTTTGCTCTTCATTCTGTGTTTCTCAATACATTAGTTGGCAAAGAGAAGCAAGGAATTATAGGCAATATTTTTGCCAAAGTTTCTCATGGAGGGTTTGAAATATGATTCTTTCAAAAAATTGTATCTCAGTCTTTTATACAGGAAAAAGTCATCAGATTAGGGTGTCAAAGTTAATAGCAGAGAACTTGGATGATGTGAGGGATTTTCACTCCGCATTCATACACTCTTAAGTGTTCAACACCAGTTCTGCGTCATTTTTATCTGAAAAGGGAGTATTAAATATTTTCTAATCATTCAAAACAAGCTTAAGAAGAGCCTGATCAGCCAAACTTTGGACATGTTTGATCAATGTGACTATTAAATTATTATATTTTTATATATAGTTTGTCAATACTATCTGCACAGTATTTTAAAAAATTTCTTTCAATACCAGTAGTCAGGAGATGTGGAAATTAGACTCTGACCTATCTGCCTTGATAAAAGATATACACTTTCCATTCTGTAGCTGGAAAAAGTATGTTTTTCTGAAGCCAGAGCTGAGACACAATCTTGGACCAAGCAAAACTTCCATGGCCAGTGAAGGTTTGGTAATTTATTTTGATATTTTGTCTGTCTTCCAGGACGTTGATCTGGAATGGTTTGCCAGTATTCTTGGCACAAAACACAGAAAAATTCATGTTTAGATTCTGTACCATTTGCTTTGTAAAGGGAGGATGGCTGAGGAAACACTCCAATCTTGAAAAGAAACAAAATTATTAGCAAAATCATGAAAGAGATAGGCATGAGTGATAAGTGAAGAGAAAAACCACTTTCCAGCAATAACCTAATACTTTGAAAAGCATCTGAAATCAATTTATTTTCCTCTTTCCCCAATGCTCTAATGTACAGATGTCAGCCAAAACTAGGATGAGAAACAGTAGTAACAGTTGTACAGGCCCTACCCTGTAATGAAAAGAAACAGATTTTAATGCACAGATAAATGTATTAAGGGATAGATTCATGATTATTAGAAGGGAATCAGCAGAAATGCAGAAATAAGCCAAGGTTCCCTTTAAAAGCACTGGATGGTTTCATTGCTCTGAGATTTGTGTGCTGTACATTCAGATCAAATCTATGCTTTTGCAGGAACTCACTGTGAAATTACATAGTGTCTCCAACATGAAGTACTAGACAACAACATTAAGGTTGAAAGTCAAATGCTCAGCAGCTGTAAAAAGCCCAAAAAAAAGGGTTGCAAGGGCAGCCTCAATTGGATTCCTTTCTATGTATATGCTCATTTTGAAAAGGAACTCCAATAAAACTTTAAAATGGCACTGAAAAAATTTCCTCCTCTTCTTGGAACTGCCTGAACTGTTGCTACTGAAAATTTCTGCTCAGTAATTCCAGCTGATGTATCTGCTTAACATAACAACGTTAAGTGTCAATCCACAGTATTACATTTGAGCAAAGTTATAGGCAATTAGGGAAATCAAAACTATTATTATAATAAAAGGAAGTGCTGAGAAAACTCAGCTACAATCCTACCTACTAGTCCTGCATATGATGCAGCCCATTTCTTTAATGTGCACTTCTCAGTGCTGTTGCAAGGATTAAGAGCACTTTATGTGAACCAAAGTGTAACCAGCTGTCACAAGTTCGTGTTTTCTTCATTTCCTGCTTCCAGCAATGATTGACTTCAATTTTTAAGGAAAAAAATCAGAGAGGATGTAAGAAAACTCAGATGTAATTATTTTCATAGGCTGCTCTTGTTTCTGTTAAGAAACAGTATCTGACTACTGTTAAATTATAGATTGTGTAAAAATACTCTCAATATATCTAGAGGCAGAGGGCACAGGAATATAAAACAAAGACAAAAGAGAGAGAACAGAGGTGGCAGTCCTGCTTCATCATCCTAAATCCCTGTTCCACCTCACCAATTTGCTTTGACTGTCATCTGAATGGGGGGGGTGGTGCTCAGTCTCTACCTTCACTTAAGTCTTGGCTTCCTTGAGCCAAAACACCTTTGCTTAACAAAAAACACTTAACAATTAACAAAAAATCTGGTAATACCTTCAGTTGTCCCTGCTGTTAAGCAAACGTTTCATCAACGAGCAAGAGAACAGGAATTTTATTTTATTTTATTTTATTTTATTTTATTTTATTTTCAGAATTTCAGAATTTTTGCTACTTAAGTGCATTTTATTTATCCCCCTTTTTTGCCTTTTCATGAGACTTTCTAGCTGAAGGCCAGCCTTAGCTGCTGTCAGAGTTTGCCCAGTACATTATTGATAATGCTTTCTCCATGTCATACTTTTACGTAGCCTTTTCTAAGTAAGTTTAAAAATGTTTTAAAACTGTGAAAGGAGCAAAGAAAAATGTTCTGGTGTTGTATTTTACACTTTGAGGATCTACATTTTACCCTGTCACTTTTTTTTCCTTTTCTTTTTACTCTTCCATTTATAATTTCTTCCTTCTACTCCTGTCTGAATATGCTGTTGTGCCTGGAACACTCTGAACAGTCTCCTTGCACTTTGGCACACTGTAAGTCTGTGAAAGGAGGGTCAGACTGTCCTCCCCAAGGCACATCCCTTTCTCCCTGCTCACTGCAGCCACACTGAATCCCAGCTCTCATCCTCTTCCTCCAGTGCATCATGAGAAACATGAAACCACCATGTTCCTCTTCACACTCCTCTTCACTCATTCTGCCCTAAAAACTGGATCAAAATCAACCACAAACCCCTACAAAAGGACCAAGGACTCACCCAACAAGTCTCTTCTGAAAATAAAGGCTCCAGAGACCGAGTGAGTCCATTCCCACCCATGAAACTCCAAGTCTTCAGGTTTATGACTTTTCAGCATTCGTAGCACCTTACCAGTTAATGGTGACACCAGACTGGTGTCACTACAAAGAAATTAATAGGTCTTCTTGCTGATGATGCACAAGAATCAAGAGCTCAGCTTGCTCTTTCTCACTTTTTTCCTCATCTTTGGAACAGTAATAGTAAAAATTTATTTTAATTATATATGTGGAAAGAGCTGCCAGTTTTACCTAACGCTTCATTTCAGAATTTTCTGACTTTTGCACAATTTAGCTATAATTTAAATATAACTGCAGAGTGTGTTAGTGAAGGAGAAAATGTTGCATTAAAATTACAGGTTAGATAGTTGAGGAGTAGTGTGCAATTCAGAGGGTGGCCTTAGTATCCGTTATCTGATTATTTCCTTGCCAGCACACATACACACAAGAACAATTGGTAGTTTAATGAAATAATCATATCCATGCAATCTGTTTAAAATACAGTAACTTAATAATACCAGCCACATAAAATTTTACACTGTAAGTGCATTACTCCTGGAAGATTCTGCAGAAGATTTTAAATTAATTGATTATATTGCAAGCAAGTAATTATCTAATGAGGTGTTACACAATACATTTTCTCCAGCAGCAAAGTGAGAAACAGAACTAAAGCAGATAAAATAAACTTTTCCCAAAGTGATAAAAAGTTTCAACTCTGCATTATCAGAATAATGGCAATGTCTACGCACTCTTTTAGACTCAAATATTTTATGCAAGACTTCTGATGTGTATGTCTCACAATTTATACATGTAAGTTCACCAGAACTTCTCTGAAATATGTATGCCTTTGCTGCAAAGTATGTCTGAAAATACCAATAATACATTAAGGTATGTAAATGTAAACTGAGGCACAAAAAAGTTGCTCAAAATCTTCAATTTATGAAGTGCATCTATTGATTTCAGTAGTAAAATGGAAAAAGAAATACATTTTTGACTTTACATCCACACTTCACATATTTGCATCTACATGTCCCTGCACACTTCAGTGTATTTGTTCCTTAGACTGAATTTTTTTAACCACACATATGAGTACCTAGAAATGCATGAACATAATTTCACAGTGTGCAGGTGACTGTGTTGTCAGCACTGGAGTCTCAGTGAGAGCACTGGATTTGAGTCACGGGCAGTAAACTGTATCATACCCCCGCCCTGGTGCCCTGCTCCCTCATGCACAGCTCTGAACATCACCCACTCCTGCATCCTGCCAGAGGGCAATGGGCTGCACCACTGTGCTGGCTCTGCATGGGGCAGGGTTAATTTTCTTCCCAGTGGCTGCTGTGGGGCTGTGTTTTGTGTTTGTGCTGAGCACAGGGCAGATAACACAGAGATGTTTTTGTTATTGCTGAGCAGGGCTCGCACAGAGCCAAAGCCTTTTCTGCTTTTGTGCTGCCACAGTGCCCAGAGGGCTGGGCTGGATGGGAATTTGGGAGGAGACACAGCCAGGACAGGTGACCCCAGCTGACCACAGGGATATTCCAGACTGTGTGACATCATGCTGTGTATAAAAAGTGGGGTGAAGGAGGAGATGATGTTTTCAGTGTTGCTGTTTGTCTCCCCAAGTAACCATTACATGTGATGGGGCCCTGCTGTCCTGGAGGTGGCTGAGCACCTGCCTGCCATGGGAAGCAGGGAGTTATTATGATTATGGTTATTATTTCCCTGTTTTGCTTTGTTTGTGTGTGGCTTTTGCAGTATTAAACTGCCTTTAATTTAACCTGCAAGTTTTCTAGTTTTTACCATTCCACTTCTCCCATCAATCCCACTGGAGGGGAGGGATGGAAGGGCTGTGTGGGGCTTGGTTGCTGCCTGGGGTTAAACCATTCCAATTATATAGGAATAAATTGTGCTGGTACTACTCATAAGTCCTTGATGAGACATCTTACTGCTTTACTTGGCTTTATTCTGGCAAAATTACCATTCTGAAATAGTTAATTCAAAACATTTTCTGAGATTTTTTACATCAGTCACACAGAGCAGACAGTTCAGCTTGGTGGAACCTGGCTCAAGGTGCTGACACCCACATGCTGGCCCAAACTATTAATGAGAGTCTCTTCCTCAGAGTGGCTGCAGATCAGCTCTCAATTCATGTCTCCCTGTAAACACTGTATTCAGTGACACCTTTGTCCAGAAACAGTTGTGCACAGTGTCCTCAGCTAACTGCCATACAAAATGTCTTGGTATTTAATCTTCAATGTGAGCAGGAAAAAATATGGAATAAAGCTGTAATGTCAGGATAATCTGGAACAGTGAAACTGTTACAGTTTGCCAGTGATCTGGAGTGATTTAATTTTTGTAAAGAAATCTAACCCTTGAAAAACACTTCTCATCAGATCTTTAAGAGAGAGATCAGTAGAGAATAAATCTCCAGCCCATACAGAATATTTCACCCATGAAGGGTGAGTATTATGTTTCTCCCATGAGTATAAAAGCTCCATAAGTCATGACTGTGAAGGCATGAATGAATAATGAAAGTCTTTTGCTTCAGTAAAAGAAGCAGGATCAGCATTTGTACGCAGGACATTCTATTTATTCTACCTATTTCTTGATCTGTTAATTTAAAATTGTTTAAAACTGTCAGTTCTACCAGTAAAGAAATGATCATAGAGAAAAATAGATCAAATTCATTAGAAACACACAAAATGGGTTTCTACAGGTGATCATAAATAAAGTTGATTTCTGCAAACGTTTCTCAGTTCCATATTTCAAAGAATGGCAGGTATTCACAAGACTATCTTTTTTCATTCACTGCTGCTCATTTGCACCAAAAGAGATGGGACCTCAGAAAATAAATAATTTGGAGACTGTACCATCAGGATTGGAGTTTGCAGAAAAAACAGGGTTTTTGTCTTCAGAAAGTCTATTTCATCATTAGTTCTTACAGTGAATCTGACAGAGCAAATAACAATGCCTTTCTGAGAATAAAATGTTATGAACTGTGTCAGCTGAAATGAAAGACTGAAAAATACCGTAAAGGTACATTTAGGGTTTCCATGATTCTGCAAAGTCTCCTGTGACCTCATGGCAGCTGTAGTTCAAAGCTCCTCACACCCTTCTCTTCCACACTCACTTTTCAGAGTCCCCTTATGGTCTGACAAGGATTGGGCACACCCCAACACACCTTGATTTTCCCTGTGCTTTATTGATCTGCTGTCTGGAGTGATGGGATTCTGTTAACCTACTACTTTCCATTTGTCTCACTGAAAATCTTGAAGTTCATCTTTTCCCACAGAAAACTTTCTAGCAGGCAAATTTTTCATCTCCAAAGTTTGTACTAGAGTCTGCCCAAATGTAAGAGGAAAGATACATCAATATTATGAGGCAAGACAAGGAAAGAAGAGCAGGGGAAGTGAAGACCATGCCATTATAAGGCTAATAAAGAACTCCCTGAAAAGTTTTAAAAATAGAAAAATGGTTTTGCTGCATCTATGCTTCAGTGTTTCATCAGACATTACCAAATAAATTTCAATGAGACACTAGAGGGAACACTTTTGCCTCCAACATTTTTTAAATTTTCATACTAGCTCTGGTTGACATACCCCTTTCAAAATAATTTCAAAGCTGTTGGATTGTAATATTATGTTGAAATGCAGTCATGGCAAGCCTTTTTCTTCTCTTCTAACTCTCCAGATTGAATGAACTTAGGCCAACTCGATGCTTTTAATAGGTTTATCCTTTTTTACAGATGTTTCCAGCCACCCATCTAACCCTTCTGTGATAGTAAAAAAATGAAAGTATCTGTTTAATAGGAAGATGAAGTGTCACCACATTCCCTGTAGGAAATGGCAGTCACTGTCCAATTCCAGCTAAGCATATGCCATGAGAGAAGGAAGTATTGTTCTACTTATCCATCTATAGACTCTAGTCCCTGAACTGAGATGACAATAACAAAATCTTTTGCAGAGAATTTCCACAGCTGATGCTCTAAAAATGCTGTGCTGCCAAGATGATACCAGAACACAGACACTAATTACCTTATTATTTGATTTTCTTCATCCTCAGTGTCTTCTCATCCAACTTGAAACTTTGCTCAAGTCTAATCCAAAACTGGCATCAGGTTGGCTTATTGTAAGTGTGAATCCCTCCTTGTATCAGACAAGCCTAAATTGAAACCTCACTCCAGGAACTGCAATAGACAGTCTGACACTGTTTGATCTTCTTCTTTGCTTCTTTTTTTTTTTTCAATCAACCAAACAACAGGTAGTTTTATAGTCTGGTATCTCTCTATTCACATTAGATCAAAGTGAATACACACAGCTGAAAAATTCTGTATACTCTAGCATATAATGAAAAAATAACCACCTAAACCCCAAATCAAGTTTCCACCCCCCACTCCTGGCAAAAAAAAAAAAAAAAAAAAAAAAAAAAAAAAAAAAAATATATATATATATATATATATATATATATATATATATATAACCATATATATATATATAACCATATATATATATATATAACCAAAAACCCCCAACGAAAGGAAAATCTAACTAAAAAAAAAAAAAAAAAAAAAAATCCCACAATTCACCCTGCCCTCAAAACAGCTCTAGGGAGAAGTCCAATATAATGACAAGTGAAGGCAACATGCACTTGTGTGAACAAAAGTTTTCAGATGCCTGTCGATTTTGGGATCAATAAATTGCTTGATGAGAAGAGTCTACGTGAAGAACCACCCTATTTGAGGCCTGTACCTCTTGTGCAGAATTGACCTGCTCCTTCACCCCACCCTATAGAGACAGATCACTGAATACAACAATCACATACCAAGTCGAGTGGCTTTGTCTCCTTCCTCTTTCTCAGAAGCCATTCCAGATCATAATGTTTGCCATTAAAATGAAATTGTTTTATATTCTTAATTCGGTTATTGTCCTCCCAGAACTTCAAGGAAACTAAAAAGAACCAGTGAAAGTATTTTCTAAAAGTTCAGGACTACATTTTGGTTCTACAAGTGTCATCAATAACTGCAATTTACCTTCTGAACCGAATCCTCCAGCCTGTCAACCACTTTTAAAGCACACAAATATACCAGTTCATGAAAAAAATAACACAGGCAATAGAGATGTCAGATAGAGAATGAGGTGCATACTGTTAGCAGCATACAAATGAACTAAACTTTCTAAACTGCCTTTTAAACTCAATCAGGTGCAACCAAAAGCCCAGGAAAAAGGTTGAGTCCACCCACAACCCATTTAGCACAAATCCTGACACACAGGAAAATATCACTGACAGATTGCAGGCAAATAATATGGTTAAATTTGGTCTCAAAATAAGGGAACAGAGGAAAAACTAGAGACATGGTGAGGCATCAGTTAGAAACTGAAGCCAGATAATTAGAAGGTGATCCAGAAACAAAAGGTACGTAGTTCAGATTATAAAATAAATAAATATTTATATATATCCAAAGACTCATCTAGAAGAATGGTTGTTGGCAGAAATGGGCAAATATTACCTCAAAAACTCTAGGCTGGGTGTCCATTACAATGAAAAAATCCCTATGACATATCTGCCCTGCGCCATTTGTGGCAGAAAGATTTCCTCTAAACAAAGTTAAATCAGTCCTGAGTATTTTGGTGTCTGCTGAAGCCCAAAGAAACTCTGATATAACTAGTGCTATGTTCCTAACAATGCCTGTGGGCTCTGGGAAGCTGTGAATCACTGAAGTAGAGCAGATTTGGCCTCTCCTTTTTCCAAGGGTAGCCTCTTTTCAAAGGAACGAGAAGAAGGTGAGTCTGGCAGTGCAGTGACACTTGGCTGTGCCTCCTATGAGTTCTCGATGGCCAGCAGGCTTCAGCCATTAATGATAATATGGTGAATTCACTCCTTGTCACACGACATTTTCAGATAGCTCTAAAGTCTGTTTCAAGGATACAAGACATATAAAGAAATATTTTAAAGGTAAGAAGGACAGAAGCTTGGAGGCTTTTTTTACCCACTGTGATAAAGTGGTCTTCAGTCCCTGTTTCACACTTTGTTTGCCTTATACCCCTTATACATTTATGGGTAAAAAGGCATCTAAGCACATTTTCTCTGCCCAGTTTATCTTTTAATCATCTGCCTAGTTGCTCCTAAGTTCAGAAATCGGCTGTAGAACACAGTCCTGCAGCTATACTGTAGCACCACTGAGAGCTGCAAAACCACATCCTAGCAAAACATTGAGGCTCTGCTTGTGTTGCTTTCCCCACAGTGCTATGACTTGCAAACCTCTTGCTGGAGAGGAAAGGAGCTTAACACCTTCCAGGATCCTGACACATACAGCTGCAACAGGAATGCTAAACCTTACTCTTGGGCTCACTGTTAAACAACAGGCATCATACAAAGTGTTAAAAATCTGTTGAAGACTCAGAAATCCCTGGTGATTTTAAAATATTTTTTAAGGTCTTTTCATGCTTCTCCTCCTTGCTGGCTCAGGTTGAAAAGCCAGATGCCTGGCAGGAATGACCACAGTGGCAGGGAGAGCTTCTGCTCTCTGATCCAGTTTGCTGCAGTTGACTGACGAGGGTCTTGGAATTCTTTGGTGGTTTTTGAGAGTTTCCACTACAATATTTCCAAGATGCTACCAGACTGAAAAATTTTATACTGAACACAGATGTGCATGTTGTATTTTTAGCAGAAAATTAATTAATTAGTATGGTTTATGTAAATTTAGAAGCTGTTTAGAAGGCTTCATTCTCAGCACAGTATTCAATATTTGCCTAATATCTTGTCAGACAGTAATTATATTCCCAGATAGGAATTTATACTCAACTGTAGCAAAATGGTTCTTACCATTAATTCTGCCAGAAACAGGGAAAGATTAACTGTGCTATGCCTGGAATGGATTATTTAGCATTGCACAGGCTATTAGTATGAAAATGCTTGCATCCTCTGACAAATGCATGGAGTAAAAAAGATTATAATTCCATTAAGTATAACAAGATGAACTAGTTTAAGAAAGGGAAAAAAAAGAAGGAAATAATGCCTTTAACTAGTAACTAATAAAAAAATTAAAAGCATAAACAGATTTTTTTTTTTAGAGCCAAACTAAGCATTTTTAAAAAGTCATCTTGACCATCATTCTGATGCTGTAGAGAATACTTTCGATCTGGCCTATAACTATTATAGTGACATTCTTCAACACCTATATCTGGCTTTTATTTTAATAATTTGTACCAAATCAGTTGCATATACCACATCAGGAGCAACTCAGAGGTATATTATTATATTATTCTTATATTATTCTTTATTGTGGAAACATCAAAATCCTGGCTACTGTGCACTTCTCACTCAGTTAATATTAACTTTTCCTAATCAGAAGTAGAAATGAGGAAACAGGTACAAAAATCCCAAATTGTTTGTCTAGTCTTCTATAGATACAAACCAGATAAATCAAATAATTTAAGGTCTTTAAGAAGATACTTTGTCAATTCAAAACACTGATTTCTTTCTTTCTTTCACTTTTAAAAGCCAATAAAAACAATTATGCTTGAGCTGTACAGGCTTTGTGCAGCTGCACAGCTCGCATGAAATTATATACTTAACCCAGCTCCTCTTCTCAATTCACTGCGTGAGAGTTAATTCAATCGTAACTTCTCCCGTGCATCATAAAAACAGTAGAGCTGATCTCCAAACTGGCACGTCAATTAATGTTTACAACTGCCAAAAATTGAACTGTAGGTTTAATTCACACAGTAAAATGGAATAAAGCACACACCAGGGAACTATGACATCCCAGTATACTTCTGACACTCCTATTATGCTTTTTCTGCAAGTCCACTTAATACTTTTTATTTGTTCATGCCTGTAATAAGGAAAAAACCCAACTGTGGAGGTTGTCTTATTCCAGTGCTCTGTGCTCCTTAGTGCCATTCCTCTACATCACCAGGCAAAAGCATCTTGTCCTTGTCTGTGTAATCTATCATTTTGTTTTGACTCATTTGTCTCTGTCTTTTCCTTGATCGACTATATCCTTTTAATCACACCCTCATGCAACAAGCTCTCCAGTAAGATATTCTTGTAGCTTCAAAAAGCTAGTTAAATACTGCCTCCTCATAAGTATCTCTCAGCTTCCGTGGTCTGATTTTGGTTTCCATAAACTCTGTGGCAGGATTTGTTTTCTGTGGAAAACCTTTAGGATGTATCCAGTGACATGATGGATTGGATACCCACATCTGCAGCCATCTCCAGAAGAGCCAATAAATTCATGAAGCACAATGTGGCACACACAGGACTAAAATAAAAGCCATAAGTGCTGCAGCCATCTTTTCCTAGCACCACTGCCTCACAGAAGAGGGAGTTAGTTCAGGTGCAGGATCACATGGAGGCACACACCCATCAGGTGAGGTCTGGTCCCAGTCTTGGAGCCAGATTTTTGGGTACTAGCTCAGGGGTCTCTGCAGTGTGTCCCATTTGTTCCCTCTATGTATATCTTAATGCACAGAACACAAGAAATCAAACTGATTTCCAACCTTGGGGACTTATTTTGATGCTTGCAAGAGATGAAGGAGACTTGGTGTAGGATTCACTTCACCACCTTATTTATCCAAGCACATGTACTCCTGCAAAAATTAGCATCAGCATTAAAATACAAAATGTTTGAAAAAAAAGTTACATAAAAATTATTCTTGTGCTGTAAAACTATCTTCCTTGAATATCACCTTGATCAGATAGTTGTGCAGAACTAGGAAGGCTAAGAATGAATGAATCATCTTGTTCTTAGCTCTGCATTAGTAATTTGATGCCTCCATATAGCACCTCACCTGCATATTAAGGACATAAAGGGGCTTCCAGTTTCTGCAGTTTTTCTTAGGAAAGAGAAGTGGTATAGAAGCAGGAATTGAAAAGAGGAATTTACATGAAGAAAAGAATGGGTTTGGTATCTCTAATTAGGGTTTGGAAAGGGTAAAACATAATGTTTCAATTTGATGATGAGCTACAATCAAATGGAAAAGGGGTATTGTCAGTCATCTGCTTCAGCTCATAATAACTCTTAATATACTAATTTCCTTTCAGCATTTCTTTCACTACCACTCTCCTTTATTTCTTTGGAAGAGAGTCTCTTCTTTGAAAAATCACTCGGAGCCTCTTATTTCCACGTTTCCCATAGGAAGACACATCACACAAATAGTCTCTCTGATTTTGATCCAGAAAAAGATCCTACACACAGCACTGTCAGTTTCTTTAGTAGTCATTAGCAAGACACATCCCTAACAATGATGAGGATTGTAGGACACGCGGGAAAGTATCAGTGTAAAATCTATTCCTACTTCAAGCAATTTCTCTTGCAAAACAAATGAATGAAATTCTGTTCTGATTGCAAATCCAGAAGAGTTTTGCTGAATTTAGCAAGCATAGAGTATGTGAATAAGAGACTAAATTGGCTCTGGGAGGGCTGGTATGAAGGGCAGGTGCATGGAAATTGGGATATTTGAAGTCAGAATACAATCTGTTTACAAAGGTGACCCTGTGCATAAGGGGCTCCATAACAGCTCTCTGGTGTCTGGGATGAGATAAAAGTGAAAATACTCTCTGAAAATGCAGAACTGGCAGATCCATGATAAACATGGATCTGAAAGATGACAGTAAGGCCCATAAATGTTCCAGTTGCTTCCTGCCACAGTGCCTTCATGGTGAGCTACTCATTTAATTTCTGTACACATTCAACAACTTTATATATAGACAGATTAAAACATGTATAATGGTTGAATTGCAAAGTTAAATTTGAATTTTTGTTTTAAAACACTTACTAAAGCAAAAAGTAGCATTTCCTGCTCCCATCTGAATGAACTAGTGACAATTTTTCCACACCATTTAAGTTATAACCCTTCCTTTTTACAAGCAGTTATTCTAGCTTTTGGGGAGCAAGGAAGACTCCTGCTCATCCATATGAATCTGGTGGAACTGCCTCTCTCATGCTTTAGATCTGTGCAGAAACCCTAAAGAGAAACTTTCCCAAAAAGTGAATTGAGTGTATAACTCCTTTTTCATCTACATGTACAATATTCACATAAAAAGTTTCAACACCTGATGATACTTTGTAATAAGAGTGTACAGGAGACTTGAGGTTCCTTATTTTGCAGGTAAGTCTGCAAAATAATTCTTGTTTCTGTACAGCAAGTCAGAGGCACCATTTTTGCCATGAGACTGATATGGCTCTGAGCAGAGTCTTTCTCCTTTCAGGATTTAATTTTTCTGTCAGTTCCGGAAGAAAAATGGGCTAATGTTCTCTTGGGGTTAAACCATGGTTTGCTAAACTTAAAAAAGATGGAATTACCCTGGACACAAATAGATCTAGGCTGCACAATATATTTAATACACTTCTGAACACTTGCATGCGTGGCTTCATTGAATTCAGTGGGATTATTCATTCCAGTAAGGACCCAGCTAGCACAGTAGGAGGCTACAAATTTAGTACATAATTTTTAAGGCTATAGATTGGAGAATGACACAGTTAATATACTTTATCCTGAAGTTCTGGTGATAAAAATGACACATATTTAAGCAAAAAATAATCAAAAGGAGTACTCCTAATTAGAAATTTCTAAGACTATCAATAAATTGTTTTGAGATCCTTTGTCAATGAGAAGTGTTATATAAATGTAAATTTCTTTTATGGTATTAATATTATTTATCTATTTAATTGAAAAAAAACCCCAACATTTTTATTGTATTTTGATTAGCAAAATGCTAAATATGAAGGACCAAATACTTCCTTGTTGAAAGGTTTTGAAATTTACAGCACAAATGAATCTGGCCCTGCTATCTAAAGGACACTAGATTTACTCAGCACAGAAAAAGGAGACCAAGAGTGACCTTCTTGTTGCCTTCAAGGTCCTCATGTGGGCAAGCAGAGCATGAGGTGCTAATCTCTTGTCTTGTGTCCTGTGGTAGGTCATGAGGGAACAGGTTAGACTTGCAGCACGGGAAGTTCAGATGGGATATCACGGAAAAGTTATTCAGTGAGAAGGGTGGCCAAGCACTGGAACAAACTCCCTAGGGAAGTGGCTAAGGCTCCAAGTCTATCAGTGTTCAAAAGGTGTTTGAACAATGCTCACAGATAAAAAGTTTAACTTTTTGTTGCTCTGTATGGAAACAGCATTTGTGGGCTTGATGATCCTTGTGGATCTCTTCCAAGTCAGCCTATTCTGTGATTCTGTGGCCCCAAACATCAATTGTGTGTTACTCAAAACAGAACGCAATGCCATTTTAGCTTAAGAAATATGATTTTCTTCTATAATCCAAAATCTCTCCCTTCCTCACACTTTCATATCCCAGGTCCCTTTGTACTCCTGGTTTATTTTCAAGTACCATTTTTGTAATTTAAATTTGAAAAGTGTTTTTTAAAACTTTGTCTTTTTCTCTCATATTAGTTGACTCAACTCCATAAAAAAATGAAAAAATTGTCACCAATGTGTTTTCCATCTTTCTTATAAGACCTTTTCAAAGTGGAAAATTCAAATGTTTTTCTGGAAGGGCAGGAAATAGCTAAGGTAAATATATTAGGCAAAAAAAAAAAAATCCCATTTAAGAGTAGGAGTGAAAGTTTAGACCTTTTTTCACTTATTTCAAAACGTGGATGCTTGGAATAAAACTGTGTGGAGGGAAAAGTGAGTGTTTTGAAACAGTATCAAGGCATAGAAGCATAGCCATACAAAGTGTTTGTAGTAAAGCTCAACAGAAGGACCAAAGAACTGGTCACTGCTGATACTTTCCTGCATTTACCTTATGAAATTAGTAACTTGTGTTAGGAGTCTCCCACCTTAACTACAGGCCATTTCAGACATATGAACAAGACAGATGAGTACTGCAGAAGGAGAAGGGAATGTTCCAGGGTGGCCTGAGCAGGTTAACGAGGAGCTGAGGCACCCTGCCCACTCGCTTGCTTTGGTTACCAGATTCTGCAGAGCCTCCTACCTGAGAGAAGAGTTTCACACTATGAAATGTGAAATATCTAAGCAGTGCTTGCAGTGAGAGAAACACTTGTGCCCTGCTTTCAGAAGGACTCTCCAGGGTGACAGGATGTAAGGCAGAAATCTGTCACTTTGGTCATATGGCGAGGAGGAGGGTGGCAGGGTGAGATAAACCTGGATGCATCCATAAAGGGACATCAGAGATCACAAGGGAGGTTACAGAGCTGGAGGCATTTGATGCTGGCTGCACCCTGAAGTGCCGATTGCCACAGCAAGCTCCTCATTCTGGCTGAACATGAGGAAATTTAAAAGCCTGATTTTCTGGAACCGGTACCAGCCTTGGTACCAGGAGAAAAGATATCCCTCTTATCCACAAAGGTAAAAGTAGAAGTGACAGTCCATATGCAGGCCAAGGTGTAAGGGTTACTGCAAGACATTCTGTGCCTCTGACACTGGGTATTCTTCCACAAGCTGGCACTCTCCACAAAATGTAGAGTGTCCTACTCACTACGTACTTTCCCTACTTAGGGATTATTAAGAGTTCTTCCAAATCAAAACACCTTGAAATGAAATTTGAGTAAGGATAGGGCAGTGCATTGCTGCAGAGGATGGAGTGACTGGTTTCAATTCAAGAACATATTAAAAAAAGCGTGAAGAGGAGCTGAATGGAGGAGAGGAACTATTTTAGAACACATCCTGTGCATTTGCTAGCATGATGAAGTGAAAATCTCTTTCACACCAGATACCACCCTCCCTGATATCTGCTTTCATTTTCCATGGTGTTAAGTAGATGTTCTAAACCAGAGTACCAGAATTGACACCAATCTCCTAAAAAAATAAACACAGAATCAATTCTAGCAGCATTGGTGAGACCAACTAAAATCAGAAACAGAACTCTCCATGCAGGAGGCAGCAACACACACACATCTAATGTCAATATCCACACACTAGTCTTGAAATCTAAACCTAAAACTCTATATTCCTTGAATATGTATCCTAAATGTAACATGTTGCTATTTAAAAATTATAAACTATGGCAGCAAATGCACAAGTAAAGGTGGTATGGAGCTTTATTTTTACATTCATGCATTGAGGGAGTAAGGTAGTAATGTATGTTCTTTGGATGATGCTTATTACTGTTTACAGTAATAACAGACTACCATTTAAATGTTAATAATTGCAATGAAGATAGTCTTGAAGGAACAGAATGTCCCAAGGGACATTCAGAGATTAAATTAGATCTGGATTGAAAATAAATTACCATTGTCTCTTTGAAAAGAATCACCAAAACATCTATGTGTGAATTTGCTGAATTCAATAAACAATTTACAGGTGGTTTCATTAGATAATGAGAATTGATTATATACTAAGCTATCTGATGGTCCTAAAAAAGGTGAAATAGTGACAATAGTGACTAACAATACAATACACTGTCAGCATTCATTTCCAATCCTAAAACCAGATTCAGGATCCTTACTGTTTAGGGAACACTGTATTGCATTACGTTATGAAGTCTGATCTTGATTGTACAGGCTAGATACATTAGAAAAATTATTTTTGTGACTTCAAGTGCTTTGGATTAGTTTCTTTACTGTACATTCCTAATTCACTGATAATTTATAACTGCTCTAAAATTCACAACAATGCTTTGAATTATCATCTCCTACCAGCTTTATCAAATCACCTGGCTTAAAGCTGAATCTGAGATGGCTCCTTCCCAAGGTCTGATTCAAGGCACTGTCTCTGCATCAGGGAAGCCACAAATTCAGGCATCTGCTAACATTTTTAGCATCAATTTTATTCAAGAACATAAACCCACTTGAAACTGGTCAGACTAAGGATGGCTGAACATGTTGTGAGAAGGACTTTCCCTCTTTGCCTTGGCCTGTCTCAGGCTGGCTCTGTTTGCTTTCCCTTGGGTAAGCAGTCATTCTTTCCTGCTCCTTTCCCAAACACCTACAAAATTATAAACTTTTGCCGCAGCTCCCCTCATGTTTTTTTGGGTTTTAGGGATACTCCTCCTTTTGTTACCATGTACAAGCTGTTCCATACTCTACTACTATCCCACCTTTCGTATAAACATAGCTTGAATCAGCAAAGTTTTCACCAAACCCACTAATTCTTGAAGGTATACAATTAGGTTCATAACAGAAACTCACAGTGTTCTGCATGGCAACAGCACTGTAGTGCACTGTGCTATACTTCAGTAATGTTTTGGTTGATTTTATTTCCCCACCTACTTCCACAATTAACTCAACAGTAGTGGCTGGCTACAAAGTCTTCTTAGATATATAATAATTTTTTTTTTCCTGTGTTAAGACAGGCATACATCTCTATCTTTCACCAGCTGCTATAATATTAATTAGGAGAAATGTAACAACTCCTCAGGTCTACTGCTATACTAAAATATTGACCTGCTCTTGCCCACAGAAGCTGTTAGAAGAGAAAGGAAAATCCTAGGGAAGGGAAGGAAAATCCTCTCTTCCTATGGAATATTCTGATCTACATGCAGAAATTATCTGCCAAATCCAAGTCTTCAGTAGAGAAAATGTAAGTTCTTTGTTGAATAAATGACAGTCGGAGGTTTCTGTGATACCAGAGCTGAACAGTAGATAAAACACAAAAAATGAGATAGTAAAACAAACAAACAAATAGTAATAAAGCTTAAAGAAATTAGAAATAATTATCTGAATAGAAAATAAAAAAGGAACTGGAAAAATAGAAAGCTCCTAGTTGTCAAATTTTTAGATTTTCTAAGCAATTTTTTTCCTAAGACTCAGACAATTAAAAGTTTTTAAAGCTCTTTGGAAAATAGGTAGTACTGAGCATCTATGCTGAGCAAGGCAAGAGAATTCCTATGCATAAATCTAGAAATAAGGATATATGGGTAGCAACATCTGCCCATTATCTGGAATAGGATACGACTCAAACCAAAAAACAGCAAAAGCAGCAGGAGATGTTAGCTATAAAAGCGATACAATCCCGATTTTTTCCTGACTAAGGGAAAGACATCATTTAACTTCATTGGGTCTAGGATCTGACACTAAGTCCTATTATACAGGCCAGATGTAAGGAATTTATTCCCCTTAGGAGAAAGCAGGAGAAGCAGATGGCTGTTTCTAGCAAACACATTGCAAGCCATAGGAAGAGCCTGCCTGTATTTCCTGTGAGAACTAAAACTTTACTAGAAATAAGAACATCCTTAAAACCAATGCGTTCCTTTAATGGCTCAGAAAACAATAACCTACTTATTATCTCATCATGCCTAAAGGTATTAAACATTGTATGCTGGATTTGTTCTTTTGCTTCTCAATTTTTTCTGTACTTCAGATGGTGGATGGTCTCAACTTTTGTACTGCTGTACCCTAATTTATTTTTAATACCTCAGTGTTATAGCGTTCATTCTGCAGAGCACATTTAGCTTTAAGTGGGTAAGTCCCATTTAATTCAATGGCCAATTGTGTGCTCAGATAACTTGCTGAATCTAAACTATTTGCATCCACCAATAAAAAGTAACAAGAAGTAACCCTTCTTTCATTTGGGGCCTGAATGTTCATGTGTAACTCAGCAAAAAGGATGACATTTGGAAATATGGTGCTTGTGCTGCTGCATTCCTCTTTTCACCTTTTGCTAAAGAGAGGTTGGAAAATCCATATCTAACAAAATCATGCTCCTTGAATCTCGACTTCTTTTTTGTTTTCCTCCTCATCACACTATCAGTTTCCGATCATTGTTTGCATTGAGGCAGCACCTTAGATTGTTCATTAGCACCAAAACTCTACTGGAGAAAACTTTGTACTCATCTGTTCTGTATTTGCTGTATAAACCCACTTTGATGGCAGTCTACAGGATGTGTGCTGAGAGCAGAGTGTGGCTGAGAACAACCCCTTGTGCTGCAGGGGTTCCTGGGGTAACCCACATGCCTGTGCATCCCAGTGCAGCCTGTGACTGGACTGCAAGAAGGATCTGGGCACTTTCAGGGGGCATATATTTTATCCAAGGGTGTACTGGTTCTAAAATAATAGCAAAGGTGATACTGGGAATTGCCAGCCCTGGAAATCGTGATTTATTTTTAAAAAACGTCCAGGGAATGTATTGCTTTTGAAATTGTGCTGCTGTAAAATATCCTCTCAAAGCTTGCTAAAGTGAGATCTAATTTAAGGCATGTTACCGCATCCCTGTTTTACATTGTTCTCTGTAGGTGTTACAGCAAGAGTTACAAAAGATAACAAGTTGCCATCATATTTTTCTTATGACTAACAATATGCCTTAAAGGAAAAAGAAGGAAACCTTAACTCTGATATTCTTTTCCCCTGGGGCTTATAAAAAAACAACCAACCCTATAAATGCTATTTTCATTGCCTTGAGTTTTATATCCTCTATACCTAAACCAAAAAGAAAATGTTATATTGTGCAAATAGGATTTCAGTGGCAGCATCAGGAAATTCTCCTGTTTCAAGTCATGCCATGGGAGATTTAGATTGGATATTAAGAAAAATTTCTTCACTGAAGGGGTTGTCAAGCATGGGAACAGGCTGCTCATGGAAGTGGTTGAGCCCTCATCCCTGGAGGTATCTAAAAGAAATGTAGATGTGGTGCTTAGGGACATGGTTTAGTGCTGGACTTGGCAGTGCTGGGTCAGCAGCTAGACTCAATGATCTTAAAGGGTTTTTTTCCAACCTAAACAATCCTATGATTCTGTGTACAGATCTGCAGCAGAAAACACAGCTCAAGATCCATCTACTGTGGCTGGCCTTGTTTAGACATAGCTCTATGTGTCTGTCCTTTCCTGCAGGATTTGATGCAAAGGACAAAATGGGAATGGTAACTCTCAGGCAGCATTTCTCAAAATGTCAGACTAGAATTAGTTAATCCTTAAGTGGATAAGGATGGTTCATTATCTTATCATGCTTAGGTTGTAGTGTAAAATCAGTCTGTAAAACCAACTATGTTAAACTGAAGTCCATCCATTTAGCCTAATATCAGAATCTAAATTTTCCCACAGTGCTATTAAGTTTTCTCGACTGGTTGTCATCTTGAGAAAGGCTTTGCTCCAGCCATGGAACCAAATTATATTCCTCACTTATTCACTACCACATGCTAATCGACTCAGCAGGAAGGTTACATGTGACAGTAAGAAAGATTTGCACAGTCTGGCTTCTCCTCAGCATAACAAAACTCATGAAATCACCTCATCAAAGAGCCATTGGCTGCTGCCAATACAGTGAATAGGAGGCTTGATGCTGACATTAAACAAGAATGTACATTATGCTTTGGGAAGTCGAGGACAGTGTACAACACAAGACCAAAGGTTAGCACTTGTTCCATTCTTCATAAACAAAGCTACAGCTCGGAGAGGATTCAGGAAGACACTAATATATGCTGTGTTCTGAGATGAGGTTATTTCAAGGCTTCTTTCTATACTTCATTTTCTTTTACTTTCTGAAAAACAACACATTTCCAGATGAATTCCCCATACCTTGTCTCAGCCCTAGAACGATTGTTTTTTTCAGTGAAATAGACTAAAATCTCATCACCTGTTTTGATTTATAGGAGAGTAAAATTGTTCCCAATTGCTTAAATAGTGATTTTTGTGTTTTTTTCTGTAAAAGATTACTTAGATACAACTGAAATTGCAAAGTAATCCCTTCTATATGACTGCTGTGAACTGAGAAATCTCCTAGCTACTGAAGGGTGGTGCAGGACAAGGAAAGGATAAAGTTATATGAGTCTGTAGTTGTAACATTGAGTTTATGATCAATAGAAAATGTCAATTATTTTATACCTAGATTTGTAGGATTGCAAACTATTGTAGCCACGTAAGAATGGTGTAGCATTGGCATTAGGTTTCTGTTATGGACTGGCTTAAGCCTCATTGAAACTGGTGTATTTATTTAGGATAAGAAAGGAGTTAGGTACATTTTTCAAAGGTGAATGCAAGTCTGCTGGAAAAAAGGAAGACTGACATTAAGAAGAGCATTTCAGAGTATTATTTCATGTGAAGGAAAGTGTGACAAGTGCTAAGAATTGAGCAACAGTGAAAAAGAGGAGACTAAGAAGAAAGCCTAACCAGACTCTAGTGATATCAGTCCAAAGCAGAAAATGTAGTCCAGGTTGCTGACTAAAAGAGTTGACTCTGTGGTCTGGAAAAATGTCTTTGGGATTTTTTTTGATTAATCCCATTTTAAAGACATGCATTTGTGGACTTAAAAAGGAAACAGAAAAAGAGACAGTCTACCCCAAAGAACAGGAAATCAGTTATGAAGACAACTAGCTGATCCCCCAGTTTCTTCTCCAGGTGAAATAATTCACCAGAAGGTCAGTTCAAGTTGGACACAACTTTGATCATGCAGCCCTAGAAGGACAGTAAAGTCTTTGTCTAGAAAGACAACATCTAAACAGAATTTAATTTCTACTGCTGTGTCATGATCACATTTTAAAAGGTTAAAAATGCAGGAAATTAAAATGTAGATATTTCACAGTAGTCATGACTCCACCGATCTAAACAGAAATGTTATGATTTATATTGTTAAATGTCCATGCTAGTCACAAATGCTGGCCTCTGACAACTTTGCTGTAAGGGAAGCAATTAAATTGGAACTTGTCTTTAGTAAGTGAGCATCCTATTATCTCTAGAATAATTAAAAGTTAACATTTCTACACTTCCAGTTTTTGTATAATATTTATCTAGTGATGGATTTCAATACATTTCACAGAAAGCAACTTGTTTTTATTACCTTATAGCTCTAAAGAGAAAGAAACATGACTACAACCTTGATTAGGAGTATTGCAAATAGCCAATTATTTTTTATTACTTTCACTCGCTGTAGTCAGGATAAATTAATGTTCCGAGATAAGAGACTTGACTAGACAAGGAGGGGGGGAGAGAATGGTGTGAATGACCTTCAAGGTGAGGTAGATTGTACAGTGAAGAGTAGGATAAGGTAGAGCAGCAAGTGAAATGGGAAGGGGAAAAGAAAAAAAGAAGAGAAAAAGAAAATACTCAGAGAATCAGAGCAACAGGCAAAAGAAAAGAACTCATCAGCTGCATTTTAAATGTGTAAGAGGTCAAAGTTCACTTATAGTAATAAGAAAATATAATCAGGGAGGAAGAGAGGATGATTGGAACTAGTATTTTGTCCTGTAATTGCTCTGAGTATAAGGGACAGAAGCATAGATTACCATTGAAGAAAGTCATCCATAGAATACTTCCCAAGATACTCATGCAGACAAACCCCTCCTTTTACACTCCTAAAAGGTACAGAAAAGGGAATACAAACAAAAATGGTACAGGTTTTTCGCTGTTACTAGCAGTGATAGAAATAATAGAACTAAGTACATCCAATGTTTCATGAATATTGATGGTAGAATTTTGATACAATGAAGAACAAATACGTTTGGATTTTTTCCAAAGCAGGTTTTTTTCCAGTAGAATCCAAGAAGCTCGGCAATCACAAGTCAAGAACTGAGCTGTACTGTGCAATAAGGTCTCATACATAGGATGCCCTTCACCCTCCTTAACCATTATCCTCTGGCACTTTTACCTCCCTTTGTTCAAGAGATGGAGAAGCTCTTTCTTATGACACCCAGACATTAAATTTTCACATCCAGGAATTACACATTTACTTCCTTTTCTCAGCAGGGAAATTCATCCTCAATATAAGACACCTTACTGCTCTTTCATATATACCTAAATTTCATGTCATCCTAATCTACATATAGATAGTATGCACATGTATATGCCTGCAAACATCCAAGTAGATTATTCACTTGCTAGATGATTCATTTTATTTGTATAATCCCCTATTCTTCTACTTATGCAGCTTTACTGAATTATTATCAGCAATTATTATAGTCTACAAGATTAAGACATGGCCTTTGTTCAGAATGGTACAAGCCTTCATGACTTTATGACAGCTCTTGACATTTTTACTGGATAGAAGTTGGGTCTTAAGGTTCAAATCACATAAGAATATTGATTTGATTTCATTTTAAAGCAAAATTTGTACCCTCCATAGTTGCTGAGAAAAGCTTAAACCTATGAAGTCAGTTAGGTTTAAAACTTGTGAAATGAGAGGGCCAAGTAAATCCCTGTTGTGTCCCCACTACTTACAGCTCCTAAAATGTGGTCAGCATATGGAGGAGTGCATGCATGTGTGCATATTTTAACTTAGCACCATTTTTGAGCTTGGTTTGTGTTCACAAATCCGTGAGATTGACAATACTAACACTGAACTCTGCAACGAAAGTTGAATAGTTCAAATTTTATATAGAAATGTGAAAGGACGTTTCAAAGAAGAAAGTGGCATCTATTATATCATGTGGGGTTTTGCTTGTTCTTGTCAGTTTTGCTAAAGAACATGAAAGTGGAAAATTTTTGTCTTGTGATCACTGCAAAACATTTTGTGCAATTTTTCCTTTGTTGGCTTTATAAGGAGGCTGAAAGTGCATCCACTGAATATAATGCTTCAGATATAGATCTGCTGCTCTCTTGTCATATCTTAGTGATTTTGAACAAGCTCTTCTTTTAGATGCAGATCAGAGAAACAAGTAGGAGGTTGAAGAGGAAAAAAGGAAAAGCAAGACATCTTTTAAAGTTTTTGTGATGAGGACTCAGCAGTGATAAAAGATTTCTACTGTTTAGATCATGCAGCTTCCTGGTGTTTGAACTGTTTGAGTAGTGAGGATCCTGTACTTGCTATGGCAGTGAGCATTTTCCTCCCACTGACCCTCCCATGCTGAGATTCAAATGTGGATTACACCTTTCTTTTTAAGAAAAGAATGTACATTGCCTCTCTGAAAAGCTGATTTACTGTATGATTTGCATATAGAGAGAAATTGTTCTAAGAATAGCTATATTGCACTAAATGAAGCCAAATTTGAACCACAAATTTGGTATTTTAAAAAGTAATAAATATTTATTTTTTAATAAAGAGTTGATAAATTATAATTAATTAATGGATGGTTTCATTTAATCTATGGTGTTTTTTAAAATAAGGCTTAGTTACCTTTTATATTATTATGCTTTGATGTTACCATACTTCTGATTTCTTCAAAGGAAACCCCCAAATTATCCCACAAAAAAGGCCTCTTAAAATAGTTCCTTCTAGGTCTCCTAGAACTTTTCCTTCTGGAAGGAAATCAGTTCCTCCTAAAGAACTTTTTTGCGTTTTACCCTTGCAAGACTACCAGACTAATTTTCAAAGCTTCCTTTACCATCCAAAAAGTCTGTAAATTGATTTCATTTTTAGAAGCCTTTGAAGTTAATACACTGCTAGGATTCTATTCTATTCTATTCTATTCTATTCTATTCTATTCTATTCTATTCTATTCTAATTTCAGAAGCAAGAGGAGAGAAAGCCTCAATGAACAATTAAATCAAATACAATCAAATTAAATCAAATAGAAGACTAGATACAATACTGATTACCAGTTCTGAACACGAGATAAATCAGTCTCGTTTTTGCTCGCTTGGTCAGCTGCCATCTTTCCTCAGCTATCTGACTACAATTTCACTGTTTAGCCATTTAAGAGAGGTCAGAATATCACAGCTTGATTCAGTGCTCTGTTCATGCCCCACTGATCTCTAGCTACTGCTACAGAAGGATATGAATAACCAATGCATTGGTTATAAGGTTTCTGTTGGGTTTTTATTTTCTCTTAATCAAACATGCTAGTCTTATCCAGGCATCTTTTTGATACCTTACAGCACCTGAGTGCAAGATGTCTCTGCTCAGGTAACTGAATTGAGGCTTAAGTATCACAACAATTATTTTTCTTACAAGCCCAACATCCTAGAAATGTTGCTCCAACAGCACATGAGACTGTTTCCATGGGGTTGGCATCTTACATTATAACAGGCTAATCTCATTTAATGATCATCAAAGTCTTAGAAAACAGCAGAAATTAAAACTTTACTTTTGACTGGAAAGTAGTAACAATTCCTAGAAATCTCTATCAAAAGTACAATTCACCCTTACAGCTGCACCAACATATTAAAGCAAACAGAGGGAGAAGTTGCTTTCCCTCCATTAACTGTCCTTTACAATCTCATTGCTCAGCTTAAATAAGAGTGGATCCCATGCAGAGAATGCGTCCAGAAGGATTAGATGAAGGAGAACCACTTTTATGAGCTGTAACTCCATCAAATGCTTATCTGTAGTGAATTACTCTGCACCTCTTAAAAATAAAAGTAAATATCCAAATGCTACAGCTTGTCCTTTTATGTTCTCCTTTCTAAATTATTTTCATCTGTTTTAATTCAGTGTAATATTATTGATTTAGTAGAGTTCACCCCATTACGTATCAGTATCACTAAGGGTGGAAACAAGACTAACAGGACAGTTATTTTCTTAAACTTACAGCTTTTTCAACAAAAATGTCTTATGATGCCTAAAATAGTTGCCCATAAAGCCAGCTGTGTTCTGGCTGCATCCAAAGCAGTGTGGCCAGCAGATTGAGGGAGGTGATTCTGCCCCTCTACTCCGCTCTTGTGAAACCCCACTTGGAGAACTGCATCCAGCTCTGGGATCCCAGCACAGGAACAACATGGACCTGTTGGAATTAATCCAGAGGAGGGTCATGAATATCATTAGAAGGATGGATCACTGTGAGGAAAGACTGAAAGAATTAGGATTGTTCAGCCTGGAGAAGAGAAAGTTACTGGGAGGCTTTATCACAGCCATTCAGTACTTGAGAGGGGCCTGTAAGAACCATGGGGAAAAACTTTTGAGCAGGGTCTGCTGTGATGAAACAAGGGGCGATGGTTTTAAGATACAGGAGGGTTAATTTAAACTGCATACAAGAAAGAAGGGGTTTGGGGGTTTTTTTAATGAGGGTGGTAAAACCCTGAAACAGGTTGTCCAGAGAGGTGGTCAATGCCCCTTTCTAGGTAACATTCAAGGTCAGGTTAAAAGGGGCTCTGAGAAACCTGGTCTAGTGGAAGATATCCCTGCTCTTTGCAGGGATTTTGGATTGGATGACCTTTAAAAGGTCCCTTCCAACTCAAGCTATTCTATGACACTATACACACAAAGTGGACAACAGTTCCTCATATTTCAGCAACTAGAGTCAGCCTTGGTAGCCAGGAGGAAAAATCTCAAAGGTTTAAAAAGCACAGCAGGGACAGATAAGGGTTTTCATGATAACACTGACAAAGTTACAGAAGCCAGGAACCAAGGGACACAGCATCCCAAATGTTTTAATATTGTCCATTAGAGAGAGTCAAGAAATTAATCTCCACTGAGAACATCTTTCCACATAAAAAACTTCAAATCAAATACTACTGTCTTTGCATCTGAAACCTGAAATAAGGCTAATTTTTAAATTTTAAAATGAAGTCTTATTTTGAAGGAGAAAGATGATTTCTCTGTGTGGTTCTAAAAAGAGAAGAATCTGGTCTCAGAAGATTTCATTGTGCTTTACTACTCGGCCATGGAAAAACCAGCTGCCTCTCATATTGGCAAATCAGCTAATCACTGTGAAATAGGAATTGTTTTGAATGGCTAATTGACTACAGGTGCAATGAATTATACATCCATTTTTGGATCCAAATACATAAAAAGAACTTCGGTCTTGTGTTTTTTTTGGGTTTTTTTTGGTTGTTTTGGTGGTTTTTTTGCTGTTGTTGTTTAGATGGAGGTGGATTTTTTTTTTTTTTTTTTGGTGGGGAGGGTTGTGTGGGGTTTTGTTTGGTTGGTTTTTCTGTTTTTATTTAAAATTGTTTCTTTTCTTAGGTAGCAATCTTTGAAAGCTGCAGTTGCTGGAACAACCTTAAGGGTTGCCTTAAGACACTCACACTCTCTGCAACACTATAGGGAACAATAAAATCAAAGCATCTGTTTCTTTTATATTATTCTGAAGAAAAAGAAGGGAGACAGTTTGGAGGGAGAAAGAGTGCATACCTGCATCTAAGATCTAGAGTCAACATGGGATATTTTTATTGACCACTATAACAAAAGGAGCATGGAGAAACACCCTCAAATCCTATGCTACACTGTATTTCTACATTATATAACCTGTAGCCCTTTCTCAAGGATTCATGCACTGTGCTGTGAAGTGATAAAGAAGCTAACTAAATCAAATAAATTGAGAGCAACAAACACCGAATAGAAAAAGTCCAAATACGAGCTAGAGTACTACCTGCTAGATGATATACACCAATCAAGAGCACTGAAGAGCTGAATCATTTGTCCCAAGAGGTTTCAAAATTGCTCTGCAAATTACACATTTAAGAATAAACATCCCCTGCTTTGCAACATATGGTATATTTAGGATACTGCACAACATCTGTTCAGCTTCACAAAGAAACCTCACACCACAGTTCTGCAATAGGAGGTAAAACAGAAGCTCCATTCCCAGAAACAATTGAGTCAGGAAACACCTCCACTGTTGAAACTAGTTGAGAAGACTTCTCCTGCTTTTGTCAAAAGGATATAATGAAAATCCTAGCACTGATAACTTTTTCTCAAGGTTTTGATGAAGTAATCTTTTCTTGATGAAGCCCATGTAACTGGTGTATTCCAGCTGTGCCAGCCGCTCAGGGAATTGCCAACAACATACTGGACAGGACATGTTGAGACCTGAGCAAAGCTCTCCATAAGAGGAAGACCACTACTTTCCACCAATCTCCTAATTGATTTTCCTTGGGCATTCCTTCCTCAGAAGTAGTTTGCAGGGCTGAGTCTCTGACAAATAACAAAAGCACATACTCCCATTAACAGCTTAATTTCACAGCTGTTTTTACTGTATTAGCTCCCATTCTTCTGCCCCTCCTCATCTAGAAAGTCTGCCAGAGAACATGTTTATCTCTCTCCTCCTTTCCTAGGGTTAGCCTGGCGCTATTTTTTTTCCTTTAAACTTCAGAAAAAGCAGGGAAAGGTACTGAGAGCTGTTTATGGTCTGTTGTACCAAGCCCATCCGTAGGATGCACCTCACCTGGGCACTGGGTGAAGCAATAGGCAGCAGTTTCTGACAGGAAGTTTCTCCCCTTCCTTATCAGCCCTAAAGGTTTTGATCTACTAAATGTCTGATGTGGAGAGCCAGCATATAGTGATATAAAGACATGGATTAATACCAGAAGGTCCAACATTGTACGAAACAAGCAGATTGCTTCAGATCAGTATCCTGTCTCCAACAGTGACCCCACATAAACAGCCAAAGGAGAGAAAGGTCAATGGTGTGTTATACTTCTCCTGAGTATTCTTCCAGCCATCAGATATACTCAGGTCAGAGATTTCCTGATCCTTATAAGATTTGTCTAGCTAATGACCCTCCAAGTGTTTCTCTCTCAAGTTCTTATCCACTCTCCTCTTGAAACACTCTATCTCCCATGTTGTAACAAAAGCTTTCTTTGGAAACCAATTGCACCACTCTATTACTTGTTGCATTAAGAACCAAGTTGAACAGAGCATTTCCTTCCTTTTCTTATGGCTTTAAAGGGTATAATACTGTTGATGTGAAAAGAGCAATGCTGTTTTTTGCACTGGTGGAGATTCTTAAGCTGTCCATCCAGTGATGAAAGAGAAAACTGGGAGGGGAGGAATATGGAAGGGAAGGATAAATGATAATAATAAGAAGAAAGTAAGAGATGGGATGAGAGTTTTCTGAGCTGAACATTTTAGTCAGAAAGATAAAGGATGGAACAAATACCTGGACTGTCTTTTGGGTTTAATACGGTAGAGTAAGAGTGAACAGGAAATTTTCATTAAAGTCTTCAAAGAAAGGTTATTCCCTATCGTGTATAAAGCATTGATATGCACGCCTCCTATTAACTCTAATGAGAACTAGACATGCAAATCTTCTCAGAGAACTCCCACTGAGTTTTGTACATAAATTCTGCAAGAAACGGTAGGTTAATAGACCCATGGGTATAAAACAATTGCATGCTTATTAACCTCTGGAGCTTTTCTTGAAAATAACTCTGATGACTACTGTGGTTTTTTGGTAGAATCATGGTAACACAGCTATGTTGAATTCCCCTTGTGCTGTTATGTAGAAGAGGGTACTTACAACTCGTAAACCACACAGCAGAGGATTTAGTCACAACTGGTCATCGGCTAAATTACGTTCTACATTGGCTGCTGAATGTCACTCAAATTGTTCAATAATTTGATGCACTTGGTGCTTTTTCCTCAAAATCAAGGACATATACATCTATTAATATATATTTATGAAAAAAATGATATGATTACTTATTTCTGTCATGTCTAAGCCTTAATTGTTACTTGTAAATAATCACTGAGACTAGATATGTGTCACTGCAGTGTCCTCCTTCAAAAGATGCATCCTAATATTTGGAAAGTAGTGGTGCACGTCCTCAGCAGTGTGAAGCCAAAGATCATCCAGAATCTGCCACTTCCTCAGCCACTACCTAGTAGCACCAGAAATTCTTTGATGGTTTCCTCACTGAGATTCTCCTCTCTCTGTAGGCCACAGAGTGCATTCCCTAAGACTCTGATAATTAAATCTTAAATAGCAAGAGTGCTTCAAACTCCTATGCCACTTTCAACTTGAAAAGATGAATTGAAGTACTAGCTGGTAATTTTGTAGTCTCCAACAGTTTTTGGAAGTAGGAAACTGCTTTTACACTCAATTTAGAGAAAATAAATTCTCAGATGTTATTAATCTTGTACAGTACTACTCAGGATGTTTAGTCATGAAGCCTTGTAGACACCATGTGAGTTGATCTACCCATCTCTCTGTCTATATTCATGGTTTTATTTTGATCTTCTGTTTGATATTTAACTATCCAGGGGGTTTTGCCTCTCACAAGTTACCAGCTCACCAATGAGTCTTGCATTTTCCTGGTCACTTTACAGAGCTGGTGCTGCTTGGGCTGCTTAGGAAGTCACTGTTTCACATGAAGTAAGAAGGTCCCAGAATTAAGTGATTTCAGCTGAATCCACAAAGCCAAGCTTAAAGCTACAAAAAAAAAAGCTAATAATCTGGATTCTGCCTTGGTTTATATTCGTGTGTCTGTATATTTTGTGACTAAGAGTATCATGTTGTGTATTATTAAGATAACTAAATGATGACCCCCCTCACTGTAATTTTCACAAAACTAGAAACAGAAGAGAAAACAATGAAGAGAATTCAGGACATTTAGGCTGAATAACACTTCAATTTTCTAACAGTGAACAGTGTTGTTTTTTTTGCAGAGAAGATTTCTCTCCTATTTAGGACAATTCTGTAGAAAGAAAAACAAGAAAGTAAAAGAATAAGGGTGTGAGCTTTTGCTGGATGGGAACCATGCTGGCTGTTCACTGTAGCATCGAGTAGCTTCCTAATCTATACTGCTTCTGCAGCCACTAGATTGCTGCTGAGCTTGGTAATGGAACATCACAGCTGAGAGTAAACATAAATCTGTTGACTTTCTTCTGTAAGAGCATAAGTCAGCCAAGATCTCCACACCATAGCAATTGGCTTGGACCAGAAGGTGACAAACTACACAATACCCCCATAGAATCAGGCTGCAATCTGCTAGGTGTGTGGTGTCACAGTGCATGGGTCTTTCTGGCTTTGGGACACACTCTCCTTGTTGTCCCTGAGACTGCACTCTCTGATCAAAGCTTAGCAGGAGTCAAGTGCCAGTCTGAAAACACTGCTGGCCTTTATTTGCAATCAGCTTTAATGCAAAAAAACATCGTTTTGACTCATTATTCCCAAAGCTGTTGAAGCTTCTATGCCTTGTAGTGTGCTTGCAGTTAACAGCACCACAATTTACAGCTTTTCTTTGAGTACCTCCACACTCCCATCCACTGTCAGAACATGCTTAATGAAAGTCATTTCTGCAGAAGATAAGAACCACTTTTTCTTTACAGGGGCTTTAAATTGTAATGGTATATTAAACCACAACTATGGATTGGAAGGAAAAAAAAAAACCCACAACGACATGATTAGGCATTGAAACACTCAGTAAAACTGTTACTTATAATGAGTAAGAAGATGAAGATGTACAAATAAAAGCACAGCATGTTTTCTTTGAGAATTCTTATTAATGAGAGGGACTGTGGGGCTTCAGTACTAAACAGCCAATGAACAGCAGCCATTTACATCTGAACAAATTGATCCTAGCAAGATTAGCAGAGCTGGGGGACAGATTTCAAGCCTCTCATTACTTTATATGGAGACAGATCTTAGATAGGACTGCCTCCTTCAACAGTGTTATCCCTGAACAGTGTCTGAGAGGCAATTTCTGTGCACACTGGGTTTGCATGGAGGCCAAGGGTGCTGAAGGGAAATTGGCACTTTGATCCTGCTGATCTGTGATGGAGCTGAAACATCCATCTTCTATCAGTTTTTAAAATAAGCCCAGGATTTTCTTTCCTTGGGAGGAACAAATATGAATGCGTTAGTTGGTTGTCACACCACTGGGAATTGTACTGAGATTCTACAAATTGTTGGAAATACTTGAATAGTACATTTAAATTATATTTGGAGATTTTCTTCTTACAACAGTGTTGTGCATCAGAATCAGGAATTTTGCAACAGCAGAAGTGGGAATAGCTTTTCATGGAGAGCTGCCAATCTCCTGACACGTCTCTAGAAAAAGATGAGTGAAGCAAGAAAATGAAGAGATGTTTCAGTTGTAATGGGGTTTTTCTAGGGTTTTTTTAAGGTATATATATATATATAGAATGAAAATTGTGAAAAAGACAGACCAAAATAAGACAATGGCAGTTAAGTTTTCAACTCTAAAACTCTGAAATTTTTACAGTCACCCCACATGTCCCCTTTTGAGCTAAGACCCATAATATTAATCTTTGCAGGGGATTCATATAGGTGGTTTGTGGGAAGCTGAATGGGCCTCTGCTGTAAAAATATATTTATGTTTTCTGGTCTGTGTAGGAGGACCCAGTAATTCTTTCCTATTTAATCAGCATATTCACTTAAAACATGCTGACTGTTTTTGGATTCATAACTAATAGACAATATACCACTTTCATCACATCCAAAATGAAATGTACTATTTAGAAAGCCAAATAGGCAATGAAATATGTGATTATTTAATACAAAATGGTGATTTAAGAGCCTCAGTTCGGTTCATCTGTCACTGAATTTTTATTTGCAACGTACAGTCCAAAGTCATTGTTTTCTAAATACACTGTACATGTAGAAAGCCATTTAATGTGTGCAGCTTTGTCCATAGTGTTTCACTAATTTAAGTGCACAATAATATACGCAGGGCCAGAAAACAGGAAGTTTAAAACACCGTAGACATTTTGGAACCATTGCACTGCCCCTTAGGAGACTGCAGGAGTGTGTTAACTGGCCAAAATAACAGAGAAGAGAATAGGCAAGAACACCTCATAGTCAAGTTTCCTGTGATCTCTACAGAGAGATTTTTGTACACTATGGTTTACAATTATAATTTCAATATGCAATAGGATTGAAAAATGGGCACCTGGCCTTAGAACCAAATATTCAAAAGGATTTGCATTTTAAAATCAGCTTTGATCCAAAAATTTCAAGGTTCTGTTTTCTTCTTTCCCCTTTTACATCCTTGGTTTGAGCTATTTGTACTGACTATATCCTATCTCCCTGGTTGGGTTAATGAATTTGATAAAATGAGCTCATATGTCAAGATGATCTTCCTAAGACTACTTTTTTCTTTTCTTTTTTTCTTTTTTCTCCCTGAAGCCCTCTCTTTACAGTCTCTGGCTGCAGAAGACATAGGACTTCTTTTCTGTCACTTGCCTTTCCATATGAGCCAATACATAGACATATACTGTGGTGTTGTGATCTGAACCTATTTCAGTCAAAAGAATTTTAACTGTGAGCCAAAGCTATCCTGCCGCCTATGTTCTTAATAGCCGTGCAAGGCGAGAAAGTAGAAAAAAAATGAAAGATGAAGGGATGAGACAAAGTCAATATAAACAAATTTAAAGAATTTAAAGCAAAAGAGAAAAAGAACAAGGGATTTAGGAAAAAACCCCAAACCTTAAAGACATGACAAGATAAAAAAGCTAATAGGAGAAGCAAAGGAGGAAATGTCAGCTTTGCAAGATGAAGGGTCATCCCACCAAAAGGAGCTCTGCAGACTGACACTTCCCCATGTGACAAGTGCTGAGCTCCCAAGGCTCTGTGCATGATTGCTTGAGTGATAAATATATTATTGCTCAACATAACAGCATGTTCCTCTTAGGTCATTGCTGGGAGCATTAGCAAAAGTTAGGTATCTGCCATGTTATCATGGTGGACTCTAATGGTGGTCTATCATCCTGCTTCAAATCTCCAAGCCTTGCCCAAAGTGCCCACATAAAAGTCACCCAAAGACATGAGGGTTACAGTGTGACAGAAGGAAATAATCCCCTCTCCTTAAATATTTAGTCAACCATGTTCCATACTCGTGTTTCTCTTTGCACAGTCTACCATGAAAACAGAGGCACTGGGATGACTTGGAAACAATTTAATGGTAAGGTATCTTATTTGTAAAATTTGTTACCCTGTTTCTTCTCCCAAAGAGATATTTGAGAATCTCCTTATAAAGAGATAGAGAAACTGGATCATTAAGAAAGGGAATTATCAGCATGGGTTCACTAGAGTCTTTCAGAAGAATATGACTAATGTCATAAGAATATGAGAGTGAATTGATGAGAACATGAGGACAGAAGCCAGTCTGAAGTAATATAATCTATAATCCAGAAAGTCTTTCGAAAGCATTCTTTATGCAAAGTTAAACAGAACAGGCCTAGTTTCTGGACTAAAAATCAGAATAATAATCTGTGTATAAAGCTGACTGCTGAACTGAAAGGCACTTGTAAATAGTGGTAAATCTCATCTTTAATGGGACAATGTGATCCCTGCCAAAAGGGAGTAGTAGGCTTGGTTTTACTTAACAGTTTTAGTATATTAACTGCCTGAATAGAGGAATAGGTTTATATGCTGCTTCTATGCAAAAGGAACATCATCAATCTTATTCAATTATATAAATACTAACACTTTCCTGTAATTATGCCATAAACCACAAAATTACCTAGTAAAGGTTAAAAGCATTAGACATATTGACAAGATTCTTCTCCTTGCTTTTCAGACTAGTACAATAAGTTTTACCCTTTCAAAGACAGAGATGTGAATGCAGCTGTGGCTGCCTAACACCTTCAGGATTTTGCTTCTGAGCTCCTGAAACTTGTGACAAGCTAAGGAACATATGAGGAATAGGGCTAAGCTTAAACCTTTTAAAATCAAAGCAAATTGTATAAAGTTCTTTTGGCTTCCAAATTCTTATATGCATAAATGTTTGTTCTCTGATAATTGTTAGGTTTCAACTAAAGCTTCCAGGTTATAAAGGAGGTTATTAAAGAGAGCCAGACAATGGCTCTCTTTAAAAAGAGAGTGTGTTACTGCACTGATGTTTCAAGAAATGCCATAACACAGAGATGTCTCTGTGAGCTTGTTGTTTGCTCACAGTGGCTCTTCTGAATAGAATTGTAAGTAATTTGTTGCCCATGGGAACCTGTTCTCTATCCATGCCAAGTCCATATGCTCTGTGTCACTGGAGATGGACCACTCTTCCCTTGAGCTCAGGATGTTGCACTAAGCAAGCTTGACATTTTCCATTCTGCTACATTTATTTCTAGAGAGGGAAGATCCATGGAGGTCATACAATTGTGAATACCTTTGAAGAAGATAAGGAAGATAGAAACTGCTTCACTTTCCTCTTCTCCCCTTTCTGCAGCCACTCTTACATTGGCTCAGCTTTGAAGGGAGTTGCAGTGAGGAAAAGAGGTGAGAGAGCAACCATCTATGTAGGCAACATGGCCACAAGAAAAGAAAACCAGAAATTTTTACATTCAGGCAATTCCAGGATAAGTAAAGGTTGTTGGCAAGTCCAAATGGGTGCAGAGAAAATAGTAAAATGCTTCATTAAATTCATTACTTATTCTGAATCCACTCATTCAAAAATGTAGAAGTTAATCAGATTTTTTTTTTTCAGAAGAGTGCCAATCTTGGCTTGGGTAACATTAGAGCAACAGAATAACAACAAACAGAAAAACATAATTTCATAAATGGATATAGTGGACATTTTATTGTACTATTTTTGCAACTTTAGATGATATACAACTGACAGCTTAGATGATCTCTACTCTCAAAATCTGACAGAAATTGTGTGCAAGGGAAGAGCAGCCAAAATTGAGATAGTTCACTTTAACATAAACTCAGTGGTCTCAGTAAAGTTTTAAGTGAAGAGCTGCCCACGGCCCAGAAAGTCACTGTCCGTACTGGACATTACATGAAGACACCCAAGGCCTATTTGGAGCTGAAGACTCCAATTCTCTCTGATGACAGATGTAAATCATTCAAGTTTTTAATAGGAATAGGATGCTCTGTGGGAATTAAAAAGTTAATTGGTGAGGAAGGATGGAACAATGAAGGGTAGTTGTTGTCTAGGTAATCAAGGACATAGTTCTGCCAGCTGAGCCACTGAAAGTGAAGTTACAACACAATCTTTCACTAATTTAAAGTCTGATTCCATTGTGGTGCAATTAATTTCTCAGTTCACAAACAAAAGGTTGACACTCAGATCCCAGCAGAGAAGGGAGCATGATTTAATCTTGCCTTGCAAAATTCTTGTCACTCGTTCAACCAAGGGAGTTTGTTTCTTGGCAGACATGCATCTATCATTAGTTTTTAATTATCAGTATAAATGGCAAACAAGCATAGATGGTGCTTGGGATAGACCACTTCCCTGTGGGACTTGCATGGCTGCTTTAATCTCATCTATTATTACATATTGGTGCACAACACTGAACTTGTGGAGTGGATTTCCAAAGCATGGATCCTGAGGATGTAGGTTGTAGGATGTTTTGGTGGTACTGAGCACTGACCTAGTTGAACATGGACAACATCCTGCAGGAGGGTGGTGATGAGAAGACAGCATAAAACAGAAAACTATCATCCTTCTAAATGAGCAGCTGATGCTGAGAATACAGGGCAAACCAAGGAGAGCAATAAGGTGTCCTGTTGAGTCATCTATTCCAGGTGTTAGGAATGTGTTAATAAAACAGGAAGAATTTGGAATCACAGTACGTGGATGAAACTGCCACTACTACAGGAACATGACAACCCAATCTGTAGGTCTGGCAGGTCTGTACTGAGCGTGGCCAGGAATGACAGGCAGAGAAAAACAGGGAGAAAGGGCTTCAAAACTTATGTGGAAATGGTCTCTCTAAGGTCACATGGGAGACAGGAGTCAGAGTTGCAAGAAGTTATGAAGGAGGAAAAAAAGAAAGGGAGGAGTATTTCCCAGTGGCAGCCAGCTACAGATTTTTAGCTGGAAGCAGATAATTGATTCAGCCATTTTTGGGAACAGAATAAAACATCATGAATTGATAAGAACAGGTAACCAGAAGATAGCACATCATATTTTTCATATGGTACTGTAAAGCAAGAACAATCCATAACTTCGCTGGGATGCATGGTTATATACACATACCTGTATCCCCAAGAGGTTAATTTTCTTCTCTGCCAAACAAAGAAGCATTTAATGTCACCCACCTCTGCAAAAGCCATCTGCAGTTCATCAAACAGATTCTGCACTTGAGGCTGTCCTAGTTCCCAAATCACCTAACAGTGGAGTGCACAGGAGTGCTCCACACAGTGGGACAGCAGCATCCCTGGTGCTTCTCCCCTACACTAAGTGTAGGGTAGAAGCTTTTCTGAACACAACTCCCTGCTGCAAGGCTGAACACATACACAATTGCCAAAAACAATAAGTATGCCAAATTAGCTTAACCATAAGGTCAAAGTGGCTTTTGGGATCCACTGAAGCTCAAAAGTTGAAAAGAAACAAAACATTGTGGGGAAATCTAGTACTAGGAGAAATAGCTACTTATTTCTCCCCCCAGTCATACTGGGGAGGGCTAGCTGAAAAGTCTGAACATTTGTAAAGTATTGCAAAAGGCAACTGCCAAGTAAAGGACAGTATGAAATAAGGAAAATAAGGATCAATGGACTTAAACAAAAATAAGTTCAAAAGCTGTTGGGAAGATTTTAGTTAAGAATATATTCCAAAGGATAAAGCTGTATTGTTGAAAGCTGGCAGTACTGAGAGACATTTTATATTAAAGACACAGTGATGAAGTATCCCAATACAGATGAAAGTTAAAAAGCACTGTAAGAGAATATTACAGCTGTATCAGACGATCATTACAGATCTGAATATCAAAAAGGCACTACAAAAAAAGCAGAAACAAGATATACAGCTGCATTTGACTACAAAGGAACAGCCCAACCATGAAAATATACATTTAAAAATAAAGAAAATCAGTACTGCACAAAGGAAAGATAACAAAAGACAGAATGAAATAAGCAAAGCATGTGAGAAGCACAGGGAAGCAAAAGAGAATACAAACCCCATGCCTAATGGGAAAGGAAGCAACCAACAGCTGCTGTGAAGAAGACTGGGCTGATATTGCCTTTTGTTCCATCTTCAAGTAAAAGGTGAAGAACATTTAGAATAAGTAGATATACTTACATGGGTGAGGTATGATGAAATCCATTGATATTTAAAGAACAGTCTTAAAGCAGTTGGCATCAAAAAGCCATGAAGGATGGAGAGATCCTGAGGGACTGAATGAGGAAAATGAAAACTTAGGAGAATCAAGAAAACTATAAAATAATCAGAATATCTTTTTTTTTTTTTTTAGAAGAATTCTGAAACAAATGGCTAAGTACTTATTTCAAAATATGAATTTTGTAAAGCGACAAGAAACATTCCAATGGAGTGGTCCAAAGCAAATTTTGTGAAACCTTTAACTCTCTTTTATTTGTTTTATTTTATTTTAGAAGAATGTCTGTCCAAACAGCTAGGAAAAACCTGTGACATATGAATCTTATTGTCAATAGGATTTATGACATAATAGGATTGTCAATAGGATTTCTGACACAGTCCTGTATGTCACTACTATGAACATAGAGGAATGCATGATCTCAGTGTGGATGGGTGATACTGAGAAAAAAAAACCAACCACAACAAAACCCAACCCTCCCAAGAACAGTTCTCTAAACATTGTAAAAGTGGAGCAGACTAGCGGTGACATTTTTTAGGGTGATTCTTGCAAATAATACCCAAAATGTGGCCCTATACATTATTCTAATAGAATGAAGAACAGTATTTGTGGAAGGCATCAGACAAAAGGGATGCCAGAACTGGAATGCAAAGCAGTCTTTGTACAGTGGATAAATATCTGAAATCAGCAAGACACCTTAGAGACAAGAAGAGAGCACTGCATTTAGGAAAGAGGAACCAAAAACTTGAGTTAAATCTGGAAATAACCGACCATGCTACTAATAAGCAGCTTCAGTGTTACAGACCACAAAGAAAATATGTGATGTTGTTGCAAATAATCAATCAATCAATCAATCAATCAATTTATACATTTCATATTGACACATTTGAGATATGTAAAACAGAGAGGGCTATTTGTAATGCTGATGTGCATTTCAGTGCATAAATGGCTCTCTATTAAAAGATCGGAACAATGTGGTAGTTTGGCTTTCAACAGAGAAGAGCTGAAGGAGACCTAAGTGAACACCCAAAAGGTGAGTGACAGGCAGGGGCTGGTTATCAGAAGAGGAGGCAAAATGGCCTTTACTGAATGCTTTTGATGAGTCAGCAAGACAAACATCTTTTGACAGAAGGTCATGGCATAACAGAGTCCTGACTCTCTGTGGAAGTATGGAGAAGATTATTTCTCAGGGGCCTTTCAAGGCGTCTACACCTGTGATTCTAGAATCATGTGAGAACAGGGCTCTCACCAGAATTTCTTTGAAAGACAGGATGTCCAAATTTAGGCTCCTTTGAAAAAATTAATTTTAAAAGTATTTTACCTAGACCTTGGCTAAGGATTCATCTGAGCAATAGTTTGGGAGTTTTATTTTTCAGCAAGTCAGGATTTCAGCCAAAGCACCTTTGCTGCTTTTGTCTGTTTAAACTCAGGAGTCAGTAACCCAGAACTGTGTGCAGAATAAAAGAAAGAATGGGTCCACAGAATTCTGGGTTTGACTGTTTCTGGAGAAGTAGTAATATCTGCTTTGAGCCAGTGGATGGTCCAGGTGAGCAGAGGCAGAGTGATATAGATGCTCTTGAGAAAAGGACATTGAAACATTCAACAAATCTCAGGAAGTGCTTGCTCAGAAATGCAGTGTTTCTTTTCACTGGCAGCTACCTATAGGCTTAGTTTTCTGCCACACATCTTTATTAACCTAGCCAATAAAAATTGATTCTGATCATCCTTTCCTCAGTTTGAAACTGGGTCTCTTCTGATGTGATGGTCTTTAGCATCTTTCATTTTCAGACCTCTGTGGTTCCAGCTCTTGGCAGAAATGCCAAAGTACCTCGGGAAGATACATTATCGTTAGTATTTAATCTTGCTGAAGGATGTTTTCCATAGTTGTTATTATCATATAAATTAGAACTTCAATGCCATGCAAGACTAATAGTGCCATAAAAATTTTTATCCTAGTACTCTTTAAAAATATTGATTTAAAAGAACAATAAAATCTGATTTTTGTCTGCTGCTTCAAAGTATCATTTTGTTCTTTTTAAATATCAAGCAAGAGAAAGTTAAAAACCCTCATATAATGAATGAAGCAAAAGATACAAAGATACTGTCACAAAACTTTGCATCATGAAGAGTAATATCAGAGAAGAATATTGATTTACTGGTCAGTAGACTGGTGGGTTTTTTTTTTTTTTTTTTTTTTTTTTTGTTTTGTTTTTTTTGGGTTTTTTTTTGGTTTTTTTTTTTTTTTTTTTTTTTTTTTTTTTTTTCTTTTAAACATTTGGAAAAGTGCCTAATTTCAAGAAGAAGTTTCTAGAATGACAGTGGAAACAAGGCTTGTTGTGAAAGGTCTTATATGGTCTTATATGTTTATATAAGACCATAACCGAGGCAGTGCATGCAGCTTTAGGGCATCCTGTAGCACATCAGAGATGCTTTTTAGCTGCAACTATGATCTGTCAAGAAATAAGGTTGCCTACTCACATTTCTTCAAGAAATTGCTCTGGTAGGTTAATTTTGCACCAAGCAGCTCTATGACAGATCAGGTTCACCTGTGGTCCTCACCTGCTTAGCTTTATTCAAATTAGGCATCTATCCTTCCACAGCCAACATAAAGCTGGCATAAAGCTTAAAGCCCACATAAGCTCTTGCTAATTTGGCAGCAATGTGACAGAAATTCAGCACAGAATCTGGATCAAAAACTGTACTGCTGAGCAACCCATTCATGCACACACCTGGCATTAACAATCAGAGACACATGGCTTAAGAAGGCCGGCAGTGTGTGAACTAGATAAAGTCAAAAGGAGAAGAGATGTATGCAGCTTCATATCCAAAAGGTGGTAGTACTGGAAAAGAGGATGAGATGATGGTTATGGGATCATGCAGAAGCTGATGGGAAGAGGCATGTGGCACAGGATGTCAATCAGCAACATCATATAGGGATGCCTCCTTGTGTAGAGCACTACAGAAACCAACAGTGGTTTGGACAGAGTAAGTGGTGCTGCCCAAGAAATCACCTGAGAATTGCCATGGAGGGTTGAACATAGTTTGGCAAGCAATTCCTATGAACTCTTAGCTCCACATAGGCACCACTGGAGATCCAAAGTAAGAACCTTTCCTTTCAAATAAAAACAGGCTGCTCTTGGGCAAAACAACTGGAAAAGTGAGGGATTATGTAGCAATTTGTCCTTTTCACTCGGAGGTGCTGAGACATGTTTGATAAAGACTCTTACTGTGCTTATTTTGCAAACCCTGAGAGCTTCACTGACCCACACACTTCACACAGGGTTGTTCTGGGCTACAAGAGACTTACCCAAGCCCTGATAAAATGAGTACATTAAGGCAGATAAAGATGGTCCTTTACCATAGGACCTGGGCACTGATGTCTAACATTCATCCTCACAGCACTCCTGGGATATAGCACCTGAGGCAGAGATGGGTAGAAGTTGCTTGTTCAAAGGTACTTCAGAAACTACCTAGCTCTTCAGGCTGATCTTTTTTGAAGTTTTAGACCCACAGTCAATCTAAATTTTTTTTTTCAGGCAACTAGAGCTTCAGGTTAGATGACATAGTCTTGAATCTTCCCTCCAGCTACTTCTCTAAGACTTGTGATACTTTAAATGTTGTCCAAGTTTTTACAAGGTGACACATACAAAACTGACAAGATACTGAAGTCACAACATAGCTAATCATGAGCTTGTTAAGCTATTTTGAGCTCTAGATCAGAACCCAGAAGATATCAAGGAAGATTTCCAGATGAGGGTTTTTTCCGTCTCAGAGATTTCTAAGGGTAGGTGTGTTCCATTTTTGCAGACTGGGACTTCTGAGATGCATGAAACAGAGGCTGAAGGGATTCATGGTGAAGTTTTTTACATTTCAGATTTAAACTTCTGTGTTGTCTCTTCCAGCCCTAGCCATTCTGTGATTCTGTGATCAATGAACTAAGAACCATAGAATGATTTGTGTTGGGAAGGACCTTTAAAGATTACCTAGTCCAAGAAGTCAGATTGAACCTAATATTTACAAGTATTTACTTGAAGACTCTTGAAGAGAAGAAGTAAAAGGCAGCAACATGGTGGTGTAGGAACTCTCAGACTGAACAGTTAAAAGTGTGTGCTAAATCAAATAGAGCTGAAGATGTCTCATATGAACTTCAGTTAAGCACTGAGCTCCAGGCAAACTAGCCTGTGTTGAGCCTGGTGTTGCCATGAACAAATAGCTTTCTTTCTAAAAGACAGCTCCATACTTTTCTGAAGAACCTTATTAGAGGTAATAACCTTAGCATCAGCTGCATTGGCCTGGCTATGAGATCAGTGTGATGCTGTTCAGAAATGCTGCTTCAAGTGTCTAAAGCTTGAGAGCCTCACTGAGACAGTATCACATCCAGGATACCAAACCCTCCTTCTCTGCAGGGTAATGCCATGGCCCATTTGATCCGAGGGCACTAACAGTAATTCCTCCTTGTGTTCAGCAGTATGCACACACTATTTGCAGTATAAATTTGCCACCATGGGCTGGATAAATTACACAATGCTGGGAAATAACATTGAGCTTCCTTAGTTCTGAGCTTTGCCATTTTCTCTGCTGCACTACTGTCCAGCATGTGCAGGGGGAATGGACAGACTTCCAACACAAACCCTCACACTTCTCCTTGCAGACATGTGGGGAGAACTTAGAGATGAACATTGAAGCATGGCATGATCCCAGGGGCAAGAGAAGTCACAGCAAGGTAAGTTCCATTCTGTTCCATTCTGTTCCATTCCTCCTTTGCTGCAGCACCCAGATCCCAGCAGCAACTAAAGGCTGAGCACAGAAGTGCAAAAGTAACATGTTTCTACAGAGAAAATAATAAAGTAAAGCAATACCCTGACAGCTCATAAACCCAGTTCTCATACATTTTACTGAATTGAAATAATTTTTATAGGTAGGGATGGTTATTCCTTGACATTAGTTCATATGTAAAACTCTCAGCTTCTGTTCTCTCTGATTTACTGTGCATGCATGACCTTCTCTCTAAACTTGACAGTGAATATTCTGTTTGTTTATTTTCTTGAATAAAAGGGAAGGACCAAGCCCAAGGCTTCAAAGTCAGTAGTAGGAGAGTAAAATTTATTCAGGGAACATGCACAAGGATGTAGTAGATAAAAACAATGCTTTAGGGTGAGGGCATAAAAAACGTAGCAGTGAGGAAAGGTTTTTATTTGCTATTTTATATTCAGTCAGTTTTCCTGCTAGAACCCGGCTAGTCACGGTCCCAGCCCTGCTCAGATGCTGTTCACATATGCAATCACTGGCAATCCCAACACTAAGCATTTCCATGAAAATACAGACAGATGTTTAAGCCTTTACCAACTTGCTAACCTACTGGCAAAATAAGCCCAGAAGTGTGTATTATGATACCTTATACAGATTTTTCGGCGCCTTTACCTTGATTTCTTAAGACTTCGGCAAACAGGATGACACAGGGGCAACACTATCCTGCCCTGTTTGGGATGGAAAAATGAAGTGAGGTTGCATTGCTGTGAAAGGCTGCAGAGTTTCTGTGGAACCACTGCATCTCTCCCGGCCGAGCAGCACTAGGTGGCACTGGTGGTATTCACACACGTTTTCATCTGCCTTTCCATTTCCAAAAGGAATACACTGGTACAGCAAGCGAGAATGCAGTGAAAAACAACTCAAGTATTTCTCTCAGTGGTTTGTTATCCAAACACTTTTAAAAGAACCTTTTTCTTTTCATATTAATTGAGGCCGAAGAAGGACTGAATGACACTTATTCTATCTCAGCACTGGGTCTTAAGCTTGTTAACCTCACTTACATGGTATTTAAAATTACAAGTTAACTGATAGAAATACTATATTGCACATAATGGTGCATTTATAATAATTGATTATGCTGCCGTGTTCCATGTGAGAAGTGCCAAAGGGCTTGATTCTCTGATGGCAAGATATTAGTGCTGATTGATGTCATCAATACCCTTACTTTAAAGTATAGTTAGACTCATCTGAAAGTGCTAGCACTACATTGGGGTTAGCAGCATCACAAATTATCCTTCACTAAACTGACCTTAGAAATTCCCCAAAGGTCACTTGTCAGTGTGTTTACCGGTTTACAAATTTAAGGAAACAAACACAGAACGAAGTAGCAATAAAAGGAAAAGAAATGTTTTTTTCTCAGAGATCACGCATTAAAGCAAATTGAGGCACAGCTTAAAAACTGTACAAAAGAAATCCTTTGGGTGTGACCAGGGAAATCAAAACACCAGCAAGAAACTGCCATCAAGTTGGCAAGCTTTTTAATGGAGGTCAGGACTCAACCACCTTGGTTTTATATTAACTTCTCACTCTGAGTTCTGGGGGGAAAAACCCAAAGCACAAACAAGGGTAATTTGAAGAAAGAAGAGAGTTACTTATCTAAAGAACATAAAGTAATTTAGCCTTTTCCCTTACAAATGCAGTAAAAGTTGCTCTTTCCAGTCAAAGCACTTGCACAGCAGTACCGGTTTCATCCTGTGAAACCTTTCTTGGCAATGGCAATTTGAGCACAGGGTTTATCTCTGCATGACTTACAAGTACCTATCCCTGTGGTGTTTTGCTTCTACTTTGCAGCAACCACAGAGCCCTAGCTAGCACAGTCCCTGCTCCTGCTGCTGAGAACCTGGTGCTAGCAATTCCTAACCTCATTTTTGAGGGATGGGCAGGTAGAAGAGGTGCAGGGCAGGAAAACAACTTGAAGCACCTTTTGTAAATCCCTACTGGAATATTTAATTTCCTCTAACTGAATGAAAAGAAGAGTTTAGTGACACACCTAAAGGCCCACCTCTGATGTGATCAGGCTGGAAGGTTCCCTGAGATACTGGCTCTCTAAGCATGCAGGTGTGCACTTGAACTTCTTATCCAACCTTTAAGTTGTCTCTTTTTCTTCTGCACATTTCTGCAAAATCCCAAACCACCCAGTGCTTAGTGAGTTCAGATACTCGCTTCTTCATTTAGAGAAATAAGTAAAAAAAAACTGAGTCAGAGACTCTAATCTTTCAAAATCTATTCTGAGTCAAAATAAACAAAAAAATGGACACAAACCATAGATTTATCCTTACTTTCCTTGCACATCTGCAAACCAGGATTCTTCATGTGAAAGATCATCTTAATATCACGTCTTTCCAAGCTCTCCATCTGCCAACACTCAGTAACTCTGAAAGTAAAGCTAGCCAGTTTAAAAATTTTACTTGTTCTAATTTCTATGTTCACTATCATCTCTTTTTAAGTCTTTTCTCTTGCCTGTCTTCAAGTTTCTGTCTTCTGCTTAACAGGAGTGTATAGAACATAGAGCTAGACTTTTATTGCAGGCATGCAGTGAAAAGAACATGTTGAGACATGTGAATCTCTATTTTTTCACCATAAGGGAGTTCAAACACCAGGACACGTGCCTAGAGAAGTTTGAAAAGCTTGAAATTCAGAGATACTCAAAACTCAATTGGTCAAGATATTGAACATAAATCCTGTTCTAGCTGAGCCCAGTTTGAGTTGGAGGCTGGACTAAATGACCTCCAGAGGTCTTTAAGAGTCAAAAATTTTTCATGATTCTGAATTTGTGTCACACTTGTTAATATAAAATATATCATATGCTGCAGAAATATTTTAAATTTGTGATTCTTTCGTATCTGTGCACAGACACATTTTTCTGCCACATTCTGTTGTACTTAACTAAGGATTATTTAGGAGATCAGTAAAAAATTGGCTGACTTGATCTATTCTCTTCCTACTTCTTTCAGTAATAGCTAAAAAAATTATATCCATGCTACCTAAGGGTATGCTCAGTTATAGGACCAGAACTGATCAATACTTGAACTGGAAACTGCTAGGAAACTGCCTCAGGGTTAGATGCAGCACTTATGCTTTTTCTTCAGAAACAAGCCTGGAGTGCCAGAGACCAGTTCTTGATACTGGAGGAGGGGCACCAAGAATAGTGCCTATGTCTGTTTTATTACCAGACAGCACCTCAAAGCTTCTTGAGTGAAAATGATTTAATATTGGTGCCCTGGCCAAAATTAAGCACAGTTATTGCAGGTACTTCCCCATCCTACCCTTTCCTTCTGTTGAGTTTCATCTAGCCAGAGTCTTCTTCCCCACAGTGGAAAGACCTTAGATTTTCTATTAACACCTTGTGTCTGACGGGGGGGAAAAATACCCCCCCACACCCAACCCAAAAACCAATCAGGAAATCCCTCTCCATGGATCTTTTACAGGTGGCAGTCCTATGCAGGTCTTTTGACTGAGGCAAGGGATCTGAAGGAGTGTGAACTCCTGGCTGCACCTCAGCTGTTGCCTGTTCCTGCTTCACCTTCTCCTGACCCTTGTTTCTTTGACTGTTGGGGAAGCACTGCAGTGGACATCTTGTGTAATGCACTGACTCAGGTGAGCTGTGCTGGTCCTAAAGGTGTTTATGGCAACCTAGAGAGCCTGAAAGGGCCTGAGAACAATGATACCTCAACCTTTTAATGAAAAGCAGGTAAACCATTATAAAGATGCACTACATCTTTACAAACTTTGTTCTTCACAAAAGTGGTGCAAAAAATCCTTCTCCCTTTAGCCCTGCTCTTTTGAACACTTCTTTGTCCAGCACTGTGATTTCTTTCGCTTCATCTTACACAACACGACAGAAGTGGAGTTGACACCCCAGCCCTAGAGACTGAAATCAGTTTTTCTGAAGAACATGCCTCAACTGACTTATTATGACTATAGATCATGGAAATTCACTGATTACTGCAAATGAGGAAGATACAGTAAGCTCCCACTGAAGGGATACAGTACCTATAAACAGGCCAGCACAAGCAAATAAATGCACTCTGAGATAAGCTTTTTGAAAGCAATAGAGCAAGGAAGATATGAGAGGGACTAATCATTCACAGGCAACAAACTATTCTATTTGGTCCATAATGAGGCATTTGAGGGTGTTTCAAAGTTTCAGATTGTCACCGAGTGAACTATTCTCCTATTAATCTGTTAGAGAATTGGTAAACAGCCACAAAAGGAGCAGCACATGCCCACGGCATTAGAGGGAAAATTGCCTGCAGATTATAGTAAAACTATTTTCCAAAGGCTGTAAGAACACCCGAGAATACTACCTGTGCTGATAACACTATCTCTGCAAGGGAGCAAATGCTTAACAATTATCTACAACAGCAAGAATGGCCACATTTTTCTGAGTGCCTCTATAAAAGCAGCCAGGGACCAGGTTTATGGGACACAAAGCAGCCAGGTATAGAATTACCAAAAGAAAAAAAACCCCGAAGTATTAATTTTGCCTGAGGAATGTTTGGAAAGGGGAAAGAAATGGAAGCTTTTTAGGTTTTATGCAGGATTTTTTTTTTTTTTTTTTTTTTTTTTTTTTTTTTTTTTAATTCAGCCCTGCTAAATACACTTCTCCATGTCCAGGCACTTCCAGGGAGGAGGTAGATTGTCTGCTGTTATGTGGGTCAGTATGTCACACTACATCAGACAGGCCAGATTATCCACAAGGCATTTTAATGAGTCTCTATTTTGTTCTCTTATCCTTGCACCATGTTGCAGAAGGTCTCTGCCAGCAAATAGGCTGGGGGGGGGGGGGGGGGGGGCATGAAAGGGTTCTCCTGAAAAACACTTTAAAAATATTGTCTCTGTCACACTAAGACTCACACAGGTGTTACAGACACACTTCACAGGGACTGCTCAAGGTCTAAGTAATGAAACTGGATTGTTGAAAGGGAACCCTTTCTGGATACATTACACCCTGGAGAGGGGAAATAGCAGGTTATTTTTCCATAAAAAAATAATTGATGTCTGTGGATTTTGAGCAGCCATCATTAAGACACCAAAATATATTTTAGTTCACACCTTGTTCATGAAGTATTTCAAAACAAGAGAGAATAAATTTTTGATGGCAAAGAACACATTAGAGTTAATATAAATTATATTTTAAGACTGGAACAAACAACAGACAAACACAGAGAGATGGCAAAACCTGATATGCAGTTTAAAAATCTCTGTATAGAAGCACAAATTTAAAGAAATAACTCAGTTTTTTTTCTAAGTGATTGAAGAAAGAATTCAGATAGATCCCCATGACTTACAGATCAGTATATCTCCATCTGCACAGGAAGGAAGGATACAAAGATGTATGGGAATTCTAAATGGGGTGAGTGGAAGAGTCTATATCCATACTGGCTGCTGAAGCTGCTAATGCAGAATAAAATAATGACAATGGGAAGGAGCAGAAAAATACCAAACAGTGGATACAGGCATACTCAAAAGAGTCAGGGAGAACATTGAAGAAATGCCTTTAAGTCAGGCCCTACTTTTACTTTAAGGTATATTAATCATGGCAGGAAAGTGAAATATATTCAGGACCTTATCTGTAAGTGATAAGAATGAATAGAAAAAGAGTTTCCATTTGCATCTGTAGGCATGAAAATTCTTAAAAGCTTTGATATATAAGAGAAGTATAGATAACACAGATCACAAAGTTTTGGTGACATTTGTAAAAAAAGAATAAGTAGACACATGTTTCTAGTATATGTGAACTACTTTTTTCAGGTGCTGTTCAGTGGTTTAGTACTAGAAAACACTTGGAAAACATGTGATTGTACCTAATATTTTGTCTTTAGCTTTCAAATAGAGTCAAGATTCAGCAAAAAAGTAGTCTGATAACATATCAGGAAATATCTGAAGAGACATCCAAAGTTTGAATACATTCCTTTGCTTGTTCAAAAAACCAAAACAAACTACAAAATATTTTAGATTCTGGATGATAGTATGTTCTTTCAGGTACAAAGAAAGGCAACTGGAACAATGGAAGAGTCAGAGAATCTGCTTTACAAGAGAAGACTGAAAAGACAGAAACTCTCCAATTTGAATTAGAAATAAAAAATGACAACTGGGGGAATATGATTAAAGCTGATTAAATAATTCAGGTGATGGATCCTGCAATACTAGGAATAGGGAATACTCAGGTAATATAGAGATTGGCTTCAAACAGGTGAAAATTCCTTGTGTGGCAGGGAATGCTTTCTGTCAAACCTGAGGGAGCAGGTTCAGAGAAGGCTTAGACAAACAACAAACCAGAGATCCAGAAACAGATGGATAAAAGGGCCTGGGCAGGGATGCACCCCCTAACAGAACAGGACATTCCTGAAGGCTGGAGCAATACCAAGGCCAGGGATTGACTGCACGGAGCGCCCATTCTCCTGACCTTCCCCAAAATTACCAATGTATTGCCACTGTTGGAGGTAGAGTCCAGGACAGGATGGACCATAGGTGAGGCTGAGTGGGGCATCTCCCCTAGTGTTAAACTGATTCTTCTAATAATAGATAAATGCAATTAGGAAAACAACCGACACTCTTCGTGGTTTTGTCCCTTTTTCTTCTCCTATTCTTTCCTCTGCTGTTTGTATAAGTTCTTATATTAAAAAGAGTTATCCCTATAAGCACTCTCAGTCATTACTTATTATAGTTATCAAATAATATTCTTTGGAGTTACGGATAAATATCAGATCTACTTCTTGTTCCCTTTATCCCCTGTGTGTATGCCATTGCTCAAAACCACATCCTCTCGCATGGAAAAAGAAGTGGCTTGAAGGGACACTAAACCGCATTAGCTTCCCATTATTTTTTTTCTCTTTACCCAGAGACTTTCGCTTCCAGAGAGATATTACAGTGCAACTTCTCTCAGCCCTGAAGTGCAGCCAGCTCAGTGGCAGACTGCTGCAAGTGTCTAATTGCTCCCAACAGCACTAATCAGTAGATAAGGACAGGAGGTTAAGAAGTATGCTATGTCAGAATAAAATGAACAAACCCATTTCAAAGGTCTTGCATTTCTTCAAACTATTCATGGAGAAGACAAAAAAAGCCAGATATTTATAAAATACAAGCATTGGAGAAGGCAATCAGAAAGGGTACTGGAAGTGTGATAGGATGACAGAGGGGAAAGATGAATGAATTGTTTGGCAGCCAACTTCTGCTGAAAATAGGGAAACTTGGGGCTCTGGAGCCCTTTAACCTGTGCTACATGTGGTAATGGTTTAAGGAAGATTTATTTTATAATTTAACAATTAATCCTTGATGAGACCCTGGCAAGGCAGATGGCTTTTTAAGCTGTGGTATAGAAAAAGTTGTTCTGCAGTAAGATCAACAATCCATGAAGCAGTTACACATTTCCCAACCCACCCTATGTTACTTTTTACCAAGACAGCTTTTCTGCGTAATTCCTGTTTTCATCTTATGATCCTTTCTCTCTTTTTTTTTTTTCTCCAGTGAAATATTTTTTTCAGTAAGACAAAATCAGAATAAGAGTTTCAAAACTCTTCAGTTCTCAAGGCAAAGAATTAGAGAATGTGTGTTCCTGGGGGAAAAAAATAATAAAAAAAAGACGACTGCAGATTTTGTGGGAAAAACAATCAGTACAAACTGGTGTCTAAAAGGCAAAAATGCTTATTTCCTTAATGCAGATGTATGCTGTAAATGCAAACCACTAAAATACCAATTTCTCCTCTGGCCCAAGCGAGATGTACCTATAATATGCAAAAAGGAGGTTCCCTGTTCCCTATCCTCTTTATTTGTTATGGTCATCTGCACATCTGACTTGCCAACAGGAACTGAAGCCAGTAGAACTTCACAGCTTCCTGCTTTGAAGATGTCAATAAAGCAATTCAGGGAGATATAAATTTAAAAAAAAATTGAAAAAAATAATCATACTTGGATACTACAAGTCAGAAATACACAGTTTTCTATTTTATTGGAAAGACTGCTATTTTATAGTGTTATAGTGTTTATTGTTAGCTTTCTGTGAGAAATTCCAGAGGCCTGGATTTATATGAAAGAACATGTCAGGATAGTTAGATATCATGCTCAGCGTCACTGTCATGAACTCCAATAGCTGTTAGTTGTATTTACCTTCTTTGATCAGGATTTAAAAGAATTATTAATGCCTGATAGACAGAACTATTATAAATGAAGCCAGTTGATGTTACATGAGCCATGGTAGAGTTTAGGATCCCTGAAGCATTCCCTACATGGACTTTCCTGGTTAGCTGACAGAATGTTGAAATAAAACAGAACCATTTAAATAATTTTAGAAAAATAATTTTAGAAAAAATAAAAGCATATTGTCCTCTGGCCATTGATCAAGGAGAGTTTCTAATGAGTCCAGTGGATAAGGTAAGCTGTCCTAAAATTCATACTAGAGAAAATTAGCTCCTGAAACTGGAAAATACAGCAAGCTCTGTTGAGGGGTTGGGTTAGTCTTCTTGGCATTGCCGTGCTAACCCAGCTGTGATGCTCCTGCATCCAACCAGCAATCTCTGCCCTGCCTCAGTCCACACACAGATACCAGCTTGCTCAGTCTGAGCTCAAGATCCCTTCATCATGCTCCATTACACAGCTGGAAAGATGCCTCCCATCTCTCCCATATAATAAGAAGTTATGCTGTGCCACTGGCTTTGTCAGAAGCTGAGGACAAAGGCAGCTTCTGCATCATTTCCAGGCCTTTTAGAGCCCTGATAACCATGATAACTCCCCACTAGGAGTTTCAACAACCTTGGCAGCTTATGGACCAGTATGGATGAGTTGCTACTGAACAGGTATCTCATGCTTAAGTCTCTGAAGGACCAGGGAGCAGCATACAAGATTGTGCCCTGTGTCTCTTTAGTAAGAGAGACAAATATGCCTCCATATCTGTCTGTAACCCTCTCCAGGGGTTATAGGGAAGTCAGATGAATACAGATGGATACCTGCACCTGACACATGCATCACATCTGATGATCAGACTCAGGTCTGATCTGCTCTTGTCAGAGAGACAGAAGTTAGATAGTAAGTGGCACAGACTCCACTGGCAGCTGGGCACCTCTCAGGTTTTCCCTTTGACCCACAGACACATCAAAGCACTCAAACACATGAAGAGCAATTTCTTCCAGTAAGAAATGTGCAATACATTGATTTGTGTCCATGCTTGTACAATCCCTATGATCCAGCCTAAGTTTAGTATGCATAGATTCCTTTGAGATCTCTGTTTATACTTTCTCTCTCTTCTCTGTCCTTTACACATTCCTGTTTCTGCCTGGCCCTGTGCAAGGCATGAGCACATGCAGTGTGAAAGGTGAAGCAAGGGCCAGAGTAGGGCAGGGGAAATCAGAGCTGCACTTCCTGCCACAGCAAGGTAGGAGACCTGCAGATGGAACCTGTCAGACTCTGAAAGGTTGCAGTCAGAAGAGAAATGCTTTCTTTAAAGGCATGAAAAAGATTTTACACTTTCGGTTAAAACCAAGTCAAGTTAAATGCACGAGAGGCTGCTGCTTAGAATCTGTATTTCTCTGGACTTCTACTTTCTGATCCCCAGCTTGATTTGATCAGTCTTCAGGTTACCATTCAGATTACAGAAACACTCAGTCAAGACTGCACCGGAAACAGAAGATTCCAGGGGGATTACATAATACAATTTATATTCTACAGTAATACCATTGTATAATGTCAATATTAGTCAATGCATTTAGAGAAGTTTGGAAGACTGACAGCCTTTAGGTTTGTCTTCTACCTGCTATTGAACAGAAAGAGGTATCAGCAATGTAATTTTAATTTCCACTTTCCTTCTCTTGCAATTCTAAGCACAGACAAAACTTCAGAAATGCAAGGTTCATTACTATGTTTCCTCAGTAAAATTAGAAAATAAGACTCCTATAAGTTAATTTATATCATCCATAAATATTAATGGGAATTCACTTTTAGTATTATTCAGCTGCTCTACTAGTTTAGCCCTTGGTAAAATAATTTCTGTTCTTGGTCATCCAGAAAGAGTTTTCACCACTGGCATACAGGCATTTTCATAGCTTTTGGGATTTGGGGGGTTGTTTTTGTCCTGAGGCTTTGGACATTTTCTATAGTTTCTGTGAATGAGGGCTGAAATTATGTGTTTGAGTAATTTCTTTGTGGAGTAACAATTTTATAATCCCTTAAAAAAGCTCCTTGCTTGTGATGCTTATACTTGTTTGGGCTGACAGACTATTAAAGAAGAAGAATTACTGATCTCAGAAGAAATTTTTTTCCTCTTAGCTGTGCACTTCATTTTACCTTTTCCTCTCCAGCAGTGACTGCGCCCCAAAACAGTAGTTTGTCACCTTTATGTGGTTCATAAGTGAATTGTTCTTTGGGGAGAAAGCAAAGCAAGAGATAGAGAAGAATTAATCCCAGATCAATCACACTCATTTCGAAGGGGTTTGACACGAGCCACAAACATTTCTGTCTGATGGGCTGGACCAGTTCCTTGTGTTAGGGCAAGCTGCAAGCTTGTTGTGCTGGCTGCACCTCAAAGCCCCCTGAACAAGCACGGAAGGGCTGCAGGCATTTGTCACAAATACCTTTCCTGTGCAGTGAGAGTCACACAGGACTTCTGCAGACTGCAGGAAAACCAGTAATAGCATATCAAAGGAAATAACACCAAATTCTCCTTACACTATTTCTTTCCTCTCTAGGAATGATATTTATGAAAGGATTATTATTTTCCTTCTGTCTCTCCACTGCATACTCTATGGTCTGTATGACACATCTCCAGTCGAGGACTTGCTTTCTTTCTTGAGAAGGCTTTTGTTTAGTACCTGCTATTCTAAAAGATCAATTAAAATACAATTGTGAAAAAAAAAAATAAATCTCAGCATCCTAGAATGAGGTTTGTTAGACTGGAATAGTCTCCTGGGCATGTGATAGAAATTACTTTGCTTGTGACTTACAGAACCATTGAAACAAAACACTAGAAATAATAAAGAGCAATTGAGTTTGTTTCTCATGGACTAAATTGGGATTTAGCAGGCATTTTTGATTCTTTTTTTTTCTCCCTCCCACCTATAACTATGTGTAACCAAGGAACAATTTTATGTATTAAAAATTAAAAAGTTGAATCAAAAATCAAATGGCAAAACTCCACAGAAAATCACTTATTTTAGGGAATAAAATTTCCTATGGTTTAATTAAAACTATTGTTCACTACATTTCTGCAACATGTTCAAACTCACTGTATACTTTAAGGAAGCATTTTTTTTTTTATGCTTGGATATTCTCCAGAATTTAAATAGCATAAATTGCTTCACATTTCTGTAATTTCTGTAATTTCCCAAAATTTTGTTAAAGCACACACTCTGTTTCTGAGCTGGTAAGCATTAGCTCCTCGTCTGACTTAGTTACTACTTGTCACTGTTTGCCTATCCACAAAGTACATTAGATTTGAGTTTGCACTGGCAAAACCCATACAGCAAATCAATGCAACCCCATGGAACATGCCATAGCATCTGTCCACCCAAACCTACTCTGAGAATGCCATGTCCTTTTACCTCCTCATATAAATCACAATGAAACAAGAATTATGGGATATACCTGTAAGCTCAAACAGTCCTGTAAAAGTGAAGGAAGTGACTTTCATGCTACTTTAAATGTGGAAGTAATGTTAGATGTCCATTGTACCTCAGGAAAACTCAGGCTTTAAGAGTCTGTTTCATTTGCCTGGGTAAAATGTCATAAAACATATATTCATAATTTGAAGGTAAAGCCAGAGTAAAATTATATTTAAATGTAAGTGGATACTTATGGAAGTTATTGCATTCCTCTACCTCTCATCCACACTGTTATACAAGGGAGAAAAATCAAAATAAGTCTTGGGAGGGCCAAGTCCTTCCCTGTCACATTTTTTTCCATTGCAAATACACTACAGTTCACTGAACAGTGTGGGACTGCCACAGCTGCAGTGTCTGGCATTTATCTGTGAAAAATGGATATGTTAGGTGAAGAAGAACATGGATCCAAGCCTGTAGAGAACTTGTGTCTGTAACATAGTGAACAAACCCAAGATATTTCAAATATAGATGACAATGGCTAGCTGCATAAAAAGATTTACATCTGATTTTACAGCTGATTTCAGACTGTGCTTGCCTTTAATCTTGGGTGGAAGGTTATTGGAGCCTCTGGGAAATGAAACGAAATAAATATGAGAGAGAGCAGATATTTAGGTGCTTAGCTCTGGGCCTGTAAATATGACAGGAATGGATCAGCTGGGATGCCCGGATTTGTTCTTTGAAGAGCTGGCTGAAAAGGAGATCTGTCGGCTCTTCCCATTGATTCAATTTCAAGTATATATCATTGCCTGAATTTATTTCTGGGATAATCAGGGACTGTTATGAATATCTCTAATGAACTTACATATCCTTGAGCTGAATTTAAGGAGGCCTGGACCAGTCCCAACAATGCAACAGTCATCCTTTAATAAGTGATCCCCTGTACATGTGGAACTGACAAACCTGCACAAGTGGTAGGTCAAATTCCCCATTCCCTCTCTAAGGATAATTTTAAGGGTTCTAATCACTCTTTTTAAGCCTGAGCTTCACATTTGGTTTGCTTTAAAGCTCCCTACTGTATCTGGTCTTCCTTTGGGCTTTCAGGTTTTATTTTCATTTGGTTTCAACAGATGTTATTTACTGCTATTTCACTCTGTTTTGGAGAGGATTTATCATTGAGATGTATTTTCATTTTAGTGCACAAATACATTAAATCCAGGCATGAAGCCTGACCAAAACAGCTGGAAAGTGACACTGAAATTAAGGCTATAGTGCTGCTTCTCTAATCTGCTGAGCAGTTTATATAAATGCAGTTTAAATAAAATGAGTCTGCAAACAGAAAAGCTTAAAGGATATTAAATCCTGGCTTTATAAATGATGGTCAAGCCAGCAGGAACCACCCCATAGTGTGTAATCTTTCTCTTTCATGTAACAAGGTTACCTCACAAGCTTTTTGGAGTAAACTTGATTAAAGCCAGTGGAGAGAAAATACAAAAGTGGAATGGTAATAGATTTTACTTCAGAAATAAAGTGTATTTACATATCTATCTATCTGTCTATCTATCTGTGGGCTAGAAGTATGTCTCCCCAGTCTCTCCAGTGGGAGAAAGCTTAATTTCTTTTTTTTCCCCCTAGGATATGTACACTCACATATAGTGAGCAGAGAGAAGAAGGTGGGGATGAGTGGACTCTTCCCTTTTCCTGGGAGAGAAAAGCTCATTGCATAATAAAGGGCAGAATATGCTACATGTGTTGGCAGTGGGTTTGTCAGTGTTCCTAACATTTCTATACAGCCGTAATCTATGCATTTAATAAAATATTGATATCTATTTCCACAGTTCTATTGTGCAGCAAAAATCTTAATGGGATCTAAATGAAATACTTCTGCAATGGGTTGGAGACTGTATGTCATTTCTTGCCCTGGTGGAAAAGCTTTGTGCCATCCCATCTGCTGTTCCAAATTCCAGGCTTCAGAAATACCACTAAATGGGAGGGCTGTTGTAGAGAAGTACTTGCTATCTTATTTGAGATTCTGTTTAGCCTGGTGAAACATCCCCTTATCTGTTTGTATCACTGAGCTGTTGCTGAGCTACAGGCCCAAGTCTAATCTCAGATTGATGAAATGCATCCAACATGACATTTGACTCAAACTGCTCATAAATAATAATAATACTACTTTACATTTATATAACCCTTTTCAGCAAGAGCTCTCCCAAAAGGCCTTTTTGACCTCCAATTTATCTATTGTGACTCTCAGTGAATTAGAGACAAGTGTAATGCTCTCTACTCCACTACCCCATACAACGTGGCAATAGCTGTGAGGCAAATTACATTTGTGATGAGCATCCAGTCATTTTAGCTACGTGATGCTCAATAATCCTTCCCAGCAGAGATCACCTGGAACATTATCAGTGTCTCAGTGGTTCAGACAGCTGTTAGCTGTATAAAAAGCTCCCTGCCCAATAAGTATTGCCCCCTTTCTTCCAAATCTGGCATCTCTAACCCTCAAATAACTACACAGACCTTAGCTTGACAATATTTACTCCAGAAAAAAAAGATACTGTTAAGTGCAGGAATTTACAATTCATTTGTTACCAAGACCAAAAGTTTCATGAATTCTAAAAAGTAGGTTCCTGGAACTATTCTGAATTTGTGCCTCAATCCTAACCAAAAAAATGTGGAAACATTCAAATATGCCACCATGACACTGTCACATTAAAAAGATTGTGTAGGTCATATCAAAACAGAGCACTGTTCTGCTTGTAGTTAGGATTTTTTCCACTTTGCCTTACAAGAATATATTTTCAAAGGCATCTAGGCATCAAACAATGCAGATAGAGATTTTCAGATTCATGTGTTGTGTCTATTGCAGCTTGAAGCTTAAATCCCATGAATAAAATTGCCTTGGATAAATCGTGAAGGCTGGTTTTAGCAATCTGCCAAAGCACAGCATCTACCTACACATCTAAAAAACTCACTGTGAGATATTTTCTCCCTGGTCTCCCTGGTACAGCTCCTATTGCCTTCCAAAGGAACAGAATTTAGCCAATGGGACACTTTTACTTCTGTGTTAAACTTCCTTTTTTGATTAATAAAGACTAAAATGTACATAATTTTCAATTACTTAGGTTACTTTAAAATATCTTTATGGCTCAAAGGCTATGCCAAAGGCAGCTGATGAAAAAGGTTACAATAACACATGGAACAGAAAAGAAAAAGAACACGCCAACTTGGAACTTGAAACTCTTGGTATACAAGAAATCCAACCATAAATTCCTGTTCCTACCTTGCAGTGGGAGCTCAAGGATTTTAGCTATTTTTGTGTGATTTTTTTATCATTTGGTTCTATGTTAAAATTTTAAAGATGCTGCTTGTTAATCCATTGCAGCTCTATTCCCAAGATAATTCCCATAAATCCATTATATATTGCCTTGTTCTTGCAAAAAAGGCTAATGGGATCACAATTATCAAAAGTAAACAGGATGCTGATTTTATCATACATTACATATTAAACCAATAGTGCGAGAAAAAGGCTAATGAACCAGTGATTTTCTCTATATATTGTAGCCTGTCCCTATACATTTTTCTGTCCTTTTCTTCTTTTCTCACCTCCTGATACCCTTGTCTCCAAACCCAAAGCATTTCCCATTTCTGTTTTGTGTCTGCATGTCACCACTGGAAAACTCAGACATGTATTTGCTGTGTAAGGACAGCAGTTTTCAAATCTGTATTTAGACTAAAAGCTCAGGTAGAATTAAAAATCTTCAATGTTCCAGCTCTAACAGCAGATATCCCATAAAGTCACTCAAGTTAAATGCATTCTACACACCATCTTTGGCATCTGATAACCCTTTGGTTGGACAAGTCAATGATTGATCTTGTAATCTAAGTGTGAGCTACTCGTTTCTACCTTCCTTACTTGTGGAGTAATCACAGAAAATTTGAGATTGAGAGCAGCCCTGAGGAGAAGGACTTGAGTGTGCTGGTGGATGAGAAGCTCAACATGACCCAGCCATGTGCACTCAGAGCCCAGAAAGCCAAACCTATCCTGGCCTGCATCCAAAGCAGGGGACTGCAGGGCAAGGGAGGGGATTCTTCCCCTCTGCTCTGCTCTCAAGACCCTACCCAGAGAAATGCATCCAGCTCTGGGGTCTCAACATAAGAAAGACATGAACCTGTTGGAGGAGGTGTAGAGACCACAAAGATATCAGAGGGCTGGGGCAGCTCTCCTATGAAGGCAGGCTGAGACAGCTGGGGGTGTTCAGGCTGGAGAAGAGAAGACTCTGAGGAGACCTTAGAGCACCTTCCAGTACCTGAAGCAAATCTAAAAGAGAGCTGGAGTGGTATTTCTTACAAGGGCATGGAATGACAGGACAAGACAGAATGGCTTTAAACTGAAAGAGAATAAGTTTAGATTAGATATTAGAAAGAAATTCTTTACTGTGAGAGTGGTGAAACATTGTGAGAAGCTGTGGATGCCCCATCCCTGGAAGTGTCTGAGTGCAGCTTGGATGGGGCTTGGTCTAGTGGAAGGTGTCCCTGCCCATGGCAGGTGAATTGGAAACTAGATGATCGTTAAGGTCCTTTCCAACATAAACCATTCTATAATTCTATGAAAAATAAAGCACTTTCTAATAAAAATTGTTCAGACCTCTGTTCAAGCCAGAAGGAATTTTGATAGTTCTGATTTTATGGACTATAGACTAAGGTAGCAGAATTATGTTGATTTTCTTACAGGGGATAGAAATAAAGAGAAATGAAAGCAGATGGATCTGCCCTAGCAGTGAACCATTGGATACAATACTTTGCTTCAGTGAGTATCCAAATGATTTTCAGGTAGTTTGGCGCATAGGTAATTTATGTGCTTCCTTCTCTGCCTGCTATTTAGAAGCTGTTTCTCAAGAAGGGATTGTTCTCTGAACTGTTCACCTTTGCATGCACTATTTCATTCTTAACTCTTCTAATATTCTTCTTAAGGTTAACTTGGTGAAGTGAATTCAATATGCTTTTTTGTTGCACTCAGAGACTCTGTGTGTGGCTGGGGTCAAACCCAAAACCTGCAAAGGAGCTCCAAGGTGACTACTTGCTTTATGGGTACATGTATCAGGCCACGGAGGCTGTCCCAGCCAGGAGATGTTTGCCATCGCCAACCACAGGTGACAGTGCCCCTGCAAAGGGCAGTGCTGCCAAGTACCCTTGTATTTTGACCAAATATAAAGATTCTTCTTTAGGCACCTCAAATACCAAAACTACCTCTTTTAGATAAAGCACATTTCATTTCATATTTTGGAGTATAAAAAAGAAGTCCGAAGCACAAATTATCGTTTCAGACAAGACATATCTGAAGACTCTGTGTTAAAACATGCAGCCCAGGTACCCCATTTTCCTGGCCCCACAAACAGACAGAAAAGCATCTCTGCTTTCTACAAAGATTCATACTTTTGTAGTCCTCACTGAGACATTTAAAAATCTGAAAATACATTTAATAGTTCTCCCCTTCCCTCAGTGAAGATGTCTAGGATGCAGAGGCAATACTAATCTTATTGACTGATACAAAATCTTTAGAGGAGGCAGCTGGGAAAAAAAAATTTCTACATCCACAAGAGGACCTTAGTACCCACAAATAATAATGTTGAACTAAATATCCAGGACCTTTATATTAAAATGTCTCAAACAATCCAGAAAAGTAAAATACATGTGCTTCAGTGTTCACAACAATCCAAGGTTAAAAAAACCAAAAATGAACAAAATAAACTCCACCCTCAAATAGTTAAACAATCCAAATGTGTATAAAAATGGAATTATCGTAAGGAATTTCCAGGTATCACCAGCATATCTATCTGGGTTAATCAACAAATATACACAAACTTATATCTTTGGACATTCCCAAATCTTTAAGGATCATCTAGATGGCTACACAAGAGCCGACACAAGTAGATTTACAGAAAAACATAAATCTTGGCAAAACACTGCATAGTAGTTCAATTATCCTGCTTCAGGGAAACCTAATTTAATTGCTGGAATGCAATCACTTCCGATAAGGTTTGATACGAGCAGCATTTATTGTCGGTAAATGTATCTTTGCCAGATGTTCTTTCTACAACAGCTAAATAAAATCAATAGTCACCCAGTTCAAATAGCAAATTGTTTGTTGCTACTTTAATTTGTAAACCATCTAGCCAGAGGTCAGTAACTTATTTTATCAAGGAAAATAAAGATTATAGCTTCTTCTAAAAACACCCCATCCCCTATTGTTTATTATTGCAGAGTTCATTTTCTGTATGCACCGTTTCTCCTTGCTCAGTACTTCATTAGTGTGTGGCCCACTTCCTACAGACTGCTCTGCTGTGCCATTTCCTGGAGGGTGAAATGAAGTCAGGTATCTCATCTCATGGATGCTTAAGTGAACTTTTCAAAAATTTGACATTTAAGGATACTGGGAAATTGCTGTAGTGGATCAACCCCACCTGAATGCCAGGTACCCACCAAAGCCTCTCTATCCCTCCCCTCTGCAAGTGGACAGGACAGAGAATATGTAACAATGGATAAGGACTGGGAGAGATCACTCACTAAATACAGTCATGGGAAAAACAGACTTAAAGTAAAGACATTAATTGAATTTATTACTAACAAAATCAGAGCAGGATAATGAGAAGCAAAGCCAGACCTTAAAAACATTTTCCCTCCACCCTCCCTCCTTCCCAGCTCTACCTCCTACCCCTAATGGCACAGGGAGAGAGGGAATGTGGGTTATGGTCAGTTCATCACATGAATTTCTGCTGCTGCTCAGGGACCCTGCTCCACTGTGGGGACCCTGCCAGGGGAGACAGTTCTCCATGAACATCCCCAATGTGATTACATCCTATGGGCAACAATCCTCTACAAATTGCTGCAAAGTGGGTGACTCTTCCATGGGGTACAGTCCTTCAGGCACAGCCTGCTCCAGCTTGGGTCCCTCATATGGTCACAAGTCCTACCAGGAAATCTGCTCCAGTGTGGGTTCCTCTCTTCACAGGCCTGCAGGTCCCCGCCAGGACCCTGTTCCAGCCTGGGTCTCCCACGGAGTCACAGCACTTTGTCAGGCATCCACCTCCTCTGGCCTGGATCTCCTCCCTGGGCTGCAGGTGGATCTCTACATCCCTGTGGAGTCCCACAGACTGCAGAGGCCCAGCTGTCTCACCATGGGCTGCACCAGGGGCTGCAGGAGCTCAGCTCCAGTGCCTGGAGCACCTCCTGTCCCTCTGTCTCCACTGACCTTGGCATCTGCAGAGTTGTTCCTCTCACATATTCTCACTCTGCTCTTCCCTGGTCACAATTCCTTCTGTGCAATAACTTATTTTCCTTCCTCTCAAATGGGTTATCACAGAGGTGTTACCACCATTTCTAGTTGGCCCAGCCTTGGCCAGTGGCAGCTCTGTCTCAGAGCCATCAGGGACTGGCTCTGCTGGGCATGGAGGAAGCTTCTGGCAGCTTCTCACAGAAACCACCTCTGTAGCCTCACCACTACTAAAACCTATCCATGCAAACTCAATACACTCTAACATTTGAATGGTTCTATAAACACAGCTGAGCACATTTTTTCATTGTTTTAGTTGTGCAAAGACACCTTGAAGACAAACAATGTACAGCTCCTGATGCCTCCTAACTCTGCAGGTATGAGAGGTATAACTAGAACCCATGCAGACCCCCTGATGGCTGATGCCAAACGAGGCAGGTAGGACAACCATTCTTTTGCATTTGCATGTTTTAATATTCTCTGTTATTTAAGCAAATAAGTGCTTAGAGGTTCTGACTTGCAGTATGGTGACATTTGAAATGTACAAGCCAAGAAATGCAATACAGTCCTGATACTTGAGTTATTTCTACTCTATAATTCATTGACAAATTCTATCACAAGTAATTTGTATTTATGAAATTGCATAATAGACCCAAGTGGGTTTTTTTTCAATGTTAAGCTTATCTAGTGCAATCACATTGTAGTGAATGTATCTATTGTTAGCATTAGCACTGAGAATTTAAAATTGGAATAAATTTTCATTACCTAGGGAAATTTACATATGCAAATTTAAGGAGCAAAAATCCCCAACACATCAGTATTGAAGTTTTCTTGTCTTCTATGGTAAAACCCCCTTAAAATAATTAATCTTTTGTAAGGGCACAGTTTAGCAGATGTGCTATTTTGGAAATAGACCTTGAAGCTTTGTAAGCCTGTAAAATTTGCAAATAGATGAGAACAAACCCTTAGTAAATGAGATAAGGTAATAAAGTATGTACTCTTTAACTAATTGTAGACATAACACCTAAAGATCTTGTGAAATAACTTCTGTTATGCCAGGTATTAAAATAAATTATCTCAGCTGTGAGCATGGTCTCTTCTTAAAAGCTGAATAGATTTGCCATGACATTGCTTTAAGAGCCATTGGAGATACTCCGTGGATAATGATGAATATTGAATGAATTTGCATAACATTAAACTACATGGAAACATTTGACTCCTAGTTGTATTCCCTGTTTTGTCCTCGCCAAATTTGATACATGTCATGTATCTTCAGCTGAAATATCAGAGCATGCATCATAACAATCCTTTTCCTAAATAGTCACTGGCTTATCAGAAGAGAGTGAAATTTTCCAAAATTTTAATTTCCAAAATTTCAAATTTTTCAAAATTTCCAAAAGGAAACCCTAGTGAATCTGTGTGCATATAACACCTCTTCCTCGTCCAAGGATTCATAAAATTCCTATCACCTCAAAACAAGATTGTGCTGATGGGAGCAGAAACAAGGAAGTCCAGAACTGCTGGATTTCCACATCCCAATTTCAATGCACAGTGATGACTATTAGAAAGTCAACACCTTTCAATACTTTCTACAAACCTATTCTCTTCACAGTGAAAGAAAAGCCTGGGCTATCTTGCATAGCACTGTGTAGAAGCACCTGACATTCTTGACTACAATACAGTCTTCTTGGACATGCAGGAAAATTTGATTCGTCTCCAGAGGGTTTTCTGATCACAGCCAACAACATAATTTGATCTGACAGAAGACAAAACCCTTGTTCAGAACAAAATACTTTACCTGCAGACAGCCATACCTGAGCCATGGATACATAAGCTCGCTTATGGTCTCTAGAGAATTGGAGAGTTGCATGCAGAGAACCATGGTAAGCATGATGGTGCTACACAAATACAGGAGGATAAAGGGCCATTCCAACCCTGTGCTTCTATGGCTCACAATAATCTCACTCCAATTCCTATTTTCCTTTACAGGAGGGACCTATGGAGCACCCAGAAACTAAGGAGGTGTGGGAAAGCAGGGCACGTACAGGATGCAAGGCTGTGAACCTCACCTATGAGAAATCCCACAAAGCAAGAATGGAACCAGAAATAATAAATATAAATCTGCTTCTCAAAAAGGGTGCTGGCTGCTATTGCCTGTAATTCTCCAAGCTGACTGAGAGATTCATGAACTCCAGTGAGATCCACAACCTGCACAAGCTAACTTATCTCTGGCTGCAATTTAACCCAACTTTTATTACTCCCAGGCCCTCAATAACAGTTTGACCTGAACTGGAGCTTCTGAAATGCTTTATTCTACCCCACGTTTAAAAGTTTTCTCCTTAAGGATATTTCCAGCACAAATCCTACTTTTCTTTATCATGTCTGAACCTGTAGCAGCAGAAATAACAAATATGGATCAGGGAAGTGCTGGAAAAGCATCTCTCAAGATGTTTGGGGTTTGTCATCACCAGAATGAAACTAAGACAGGTTGCTGAAACAATTTCTCTTTCAGGAAACTTGTTACCTTACCCTGTGTTAACAGGAACAGTTAGATTAGCAGGGAGCTTTAATCAATCCCCACTAGTACTACATATGCCATTTCCTGAAAGGCAAGACATATCTTTTGGATAAGATTTTGCAAACACAGCTAGCATAGAGTACAGTGAAAGAGGTACAAAATGGTGTAAAGATTTTGTCTGACTGCAAAATGAGCCTTACCTCAGCAACTTCGACTGGATATCAGTTAGCAAGAACATCCTTTCCTTTTAGATTTTCACCCAAGGACATGTTTGGTTTTGTGGCTTTTATAATGGACTTGAGATAATTGCCTACTTTGTAGTTTTAGTATGTTTAAAATCCTAAGTATTTTTTGTAGCGTCAATAGCCGAAATACCCAGGGCTCAATACAAATTGCCACAAGAGCCCATGGAGGGGCCACAGTGAACAATAATTTGGCAAAATTCTCCTCTACCAGTCTTCTTAAGATAGGTCATTGGGATTTTACCTGACTGCTTAAGTCACTCAAAGGCTCTTTAGACCAGTCATTAACGAGAAGGCATCAAAAGTTACATAAATTTTCTGCTCAGTGCTAGATCTAACCTGAAAGCAAAATTTGTTTCCAATTTCTTATTGCTGAAAATAGCTACAATTAAAAGATAAACAATCAGAAGAGAAAGAGTAGGGTTAGTTTTGATTGATTGATTTGTTTTTTTTAAACAGAAGGACAAAACTCCCAATAGTCTTCACAAATAACAGAGTAAAACTGAGCATTTCTATGCATAAAATGACACTTGAAAATAGTTTTCTTAGTGCATCTTTTTAAGAGTGATTAGAAATATCAACTCATTTGAGATTACTACATATTGTTTTCTAATTGCTAAAACGCCAGTCTTTAGAAATTATGGGTTTTTTAACTTTTGTAGATACAAACCTTTTAAGAATGATCTTTAGACTAATGTTAACCACATTGTCCTTTTGCTTTCTGATATTCAATTATGCTCTCAACATATCAGGAAAACCTCTCACAGCACAGAACTTGTTCCTGCAAGTACTAGAAACCTTCTTTGACAAAATGAGTTTTTACCATTACTCCTGTCAAGGCTAAACAAACAAACAAACACAATCCGGGGTCGACAGACTGACCCATAAACCAGAGGATCTTGGCTTGGGGTGTACAAACTACCCACTATCTGCAAAACAGCAGAAAGTATTTAAAAGGACTGAGGTGAAGGGAGAGAGCACTTTAGAAGAACAAATATTCCTACCCATTAAAAAAAGGAAATAATTTAAAATAAGAGAACATACAAGTACTGGATGACTATTTAAAATTTAGTTTAATTTTTGTTGACTGAATCTAATGTGCCAAGCCATGTACACCCTAATCTACAGAAAGAACAGTTAATTATTCAATCTTTCATGAGTGCAAGTGCAACCTTGACCTTCTGAGGTTTTTCTGCAGGACTTATCTATTCAGGCAGCATAATCTTTATTGTTGCTGAAGGGTTTAATATTTTCACAGTGCTTTGATAACCAGTGGAGTGTAAAAACATAGGTAGTCCATGAAGCTCTTTGTAGAATCACTTTTCAAAACAGAATAACTCAAAGTTATGTTGGAAAGTTTTGTTTTGTAATTTAGGAGATCGCAAAATTCTATAGATGAATTGGCTCACACACACACAAAAACCCAGCTAGAACTGGTGCTTGTTTTTAGCCTAGTTTGATCAAACTCAGTTGTGAGTACTGGTGTATTTTTATCTGCCTCTCTCATCCAGCTAGGTAACTGTTAAGCCAATTGCAGCAACATTGAAGAGAGAGTAAAGGTCTTTGAAGTAGGTCTCAATATTCTGGATGTCAAATTTTCTACAAAATTACTGGAAACAGGTAGCTAGGTAGAGATGAAAGGCCATCCCTTGCCTGAACTGAGTTACAGTGTGACCTCAATTCATTCTAAGCCTCAGGGTATTTACTGAGGCTAGAGAATTGCTGAGTGTCCCAACATGAGAAAAGTTTTCATCTGCAGTCATATTTTTATTCACTGTGACACAAGAATGCTACCACAGGACTCCAAAACACTGAGAACTAGACCTCAGTCCTGTCATTGCCCAAGAAAACATTTTTCCAGTTCTCTTCAGAAGCATTAGACACCTGCATGAGTGATAAAATCTCCCCAGAGAACAGCCCTTTTTCTGCCCTAGAAAACCATTGTCTTATCACAGTAAAAGCATTGTTATGCTCCTGAACACAATGTCTGAGATCTTAAGTAGGATGTCACATCTCCTACAAGGAGGCTGAAAACCAGGTAGATACTGGTATTCATGTTCATGCATTGCACTTCCAGCTGCTTAGCTCTTATTACTACTCTGTGGAAAAGAGCTAAGGTGAACTTAATAGCTTTTCTTGTTTTTCTTTTTTTTCTCTCTAGTTTTTTATTGTAAAGACAGCTAAGGAAGATTTTTAGCCCAGCACAGATTACAGCTGCTCAAACTCATACCCAACTGCCAGCAGCATCAGCTGCAATACAGATATATAACCCTCCTTCTCCCAGTAATGCCCTCCACACCAGGAGATAGAGGAAAACATGAATTTGGCTTTTTGACTTTAAGAATATTGACTTTAAGAAACCTAGGTAATTCAAAGTCTTTAGGCTATTTCTTATTCTAACAGAAACAGAAGACAAAAGTACCTTGATTTTTTAACAAGTGCAGGTTTTGAAATTTTTTTTTTGTACTTCCTAATCTTCCTGGCTAGTTAAGTAAAATACAGCACAAGACAGAGCTTGTAAAAAGACAGCAGACATATGATGTTCTCAGAGACGGGAGCTGCTGCAGAGCTGCTTGCAAGGTTATTGGATGTTTGAAAAGAGCAGAAGATTTTAGTAGAGGATTTTATTGTTTTTTCTTTACCTCTGATTATAGTTACACATTTTTTAGAACTTTCTCTGCCTTCTCCTACACTACAGCTCAGATGCTGACATGAGCAGGGAAACTATGCAGAGCTAAATCAGTGATTTGTTGTCTGGCATTCCTTGGGATATAAAGGTCCCCTTCCTTTTGTAAGAATATAAGAAGTACTACTTGAATGAACTATCTCAAGAACATTTCCAACCTTTTTTATTTTTATCAGTAATTTTCAAGTCTTCTGGAATATACAGTTTCATTTTAAAGTCTTCTGGAATACAGTGTTTTGTTTAACATCCTCTCCTGGATGAGGAGATTGAGTGCACCCTCAGTCACTTTGCAGCCAACAGCAAGTTGGGCAAGATTTTTTGATCTGCTTGAGAGTAGGAAGTCTCTCCAAATGGATTTGGGCAGGCTGGATCAATGAGCTGAGGCGTGAGGCAGGACCAGGGAAAAGTGGGGTGAGGCCATATCTTGAATCCTGTGTCCAGTTCTGGGCCTTTCTCTGCAAGAAGGATGTTGAAGTGCTGGAGCATATCCTGAAAAGAGTAATGGGGCTGGAGAAGGCTCTGGAACACAAGTCCTGTGAGGAGCAGCTGAGGGAACTGGGGGTGTTTAGCTTGGAGAAAAGGAGGTTGAGGGGCAGCCCTTATCACTCCCTACAACTGCCTAAAAGGAGGGTGTAGCCAGGTTGGGGCTTGGTCTTTTTGTTCAGGTAAGAAGTAGTAGGACAAGGGGAAAGACATGCCTCAAGTTGTGCCACAAGGTTTAGAATGGATGCTGGAAAAAGCCAAGCATTCAAACAGGCTGTCCAGGAAAGTGGTTGAAACACCAGCCCCATTGATATTCCAAAGATGGGTGGTTATGGTGCTTTGGGGCATGGTTTAGTGATGAACGTGGCAGTGGTGGCTTAACAGTTGGACTTTATGGTCTTAAGGGTCTTTTCCAACCAAAATGTTTTTATGTGTACCAGTCAAAGAGCCAGCCCCAAATGACATCTCTATATGGCCCTGTAACATAAGAACGCCTTGAGTTTTTCTCAAAGTACAAAATTGCAGAATTGGTCCTGCACCCTACCATGATCCTTTGACCTGCACTGCATCCCCACTTTCCCCTATAGTCTTAGCATAAGAATCTACAAGGGAACTACAGGTCTGACTCCAGCTGTGCCCTGTGTAATGGAAATAATCCCATTATTTCCATTACACAGGCAGCAGTGTGTCATTTGTCACTTTCATGACACTAAAGGAAGTAAAAAAAATCTGAAGAAAGAATGTCTCCATAATATTAAAAAGCATATATTCTTCTCTGTTGTCCTCATTTTGACTTCCTAGCCTGGGGTCATTATGTATAAGCAATCGTATATTTTAGCTACCACTGAACAGGGGTGTTAGCATTAGTCTCTGAACATCTTACCTGTGCTGGTTGCTGGCAAACCTTTTGCTGTTTGTACTTTCTCATCGCTCTTATGCTGCCAGTGTTTAATAATGTTCAGTGAGATCCAGAGATACCAGTCAGCAGTGCTCAACAGCACTGAGCATAACGAGTGATTAACTCAGGGCACAGTGAATAGTTTGGCTTTCAAATGTATTGTGTATTCTGCTGAATGCTTTCTTCTCCCCTGGGAAAGCATCCTAAACCTTTGCTTAAAACTTTGTCACCTTTTCTTCTGAGGTGAAGCACCGCTGCATAAGATGAAGAACTTGATATATTTTAAAATCAGTAAAGGATACTTTTGTCCCTGGTATTATTACAAATTGTATTTTTGCAGTATGTTATTTCCTCATACATTTACCTCACTCACTCTCTTAATGGCAATAAGATCACAACTACAAACTTGAATTTCATCCACTGGGCTCTTTTAAATTTCATTTACCTGGGCTCTTCTTTCCTTGCAACTATCATTTTCTCTGACAAAACACTGACTTGTACACCTGTGTACAGCTTAAAACTAATAAATGTTCCATTTACTTTCTGGGTAAGAGCTCATTTATCTTCTACTGAACTCTTGCCCATTGCTCCTGTGAAGTTTGCCTTTCATAAATGGTGCAGGTGATGTCCTCTTACCCAACTTGTTCATGGTTAGCCAGTGTTTGCAAAATTGTGGAAGTCAATATAACACAGCAGGATGTCTGGATGTTTTCCAGAGTGTGTGGCTTTTTGTTCGTTATCCTAGTCCAGACAGCTCTGAATGTTGTTTTTGTGAAGTCAAGACTTTAAGCTTTACTTCCCTTTCCCCCCACATCTCCTTTCTGGGCTTTTGCAGTTGCCCCAATGTTAGAACACTGCTCTCCTCTTAATTCTGCACTTGTGATTGTCTTTCCCTGTCAAAACCCCACACTTTCTTGAAGGTTAATTCTGGTTTCCTCAAGTCTCTCTTTTGACATTTTCCCTTAAAGCCCATCATAGGAACTGATCAGGATCTCATGCAGTCCCTCACAAATCATCTCTTTAGCCTCAGAAGAGAAACCCACTTTTCAGTAGGATCCTTTTATTTGTCTGCTCTGTTTAAAATATCTCTGTCTCTCATATGGGTCACTTTTACCTCCAGTGCAGAACTCACTCCTCAAATTTCTGTGGTGTGGAATATTAATTAGTCATTTCTGTCTGAGTTAATAGTAAGATATTATAAATATGAGTTATCTGTTGTCATAAAAATTAGGCAATATTCTGTTTGTTTTCCTTGTCATTGGCTCCCACAACTCTTAGTACTATTTGAACACATTCCCATCACCATCCACATTTCCAGGTGTTTCAGAGAGGCAAATTGCTAACAGTGGTTCCTTAGTTCAGTACTATTAGTGCTCAACAATCACTGAGAGCCGAGTGATTTATCAGAGAGCAATTTATTTCAGGGAGCAAGCTCTGACCTCTTAATTACACACATCTTTACTCCATGCAACTGCCTCTTTACCACCAAAACATCTTATAGGTACGATTATTGCAGACAGGGGAAAAACAAGGCAGTCCATGGAAGATTTGTGAGGAGAAAGAGGATTCATAAGGGACTACTTGAAAGAGAAAACATGAAAACAAAGTTAGGTCCAGAAGGGAGCAATAACCTGACAAAGGAGAGGAAAAAGTGTAAACAAGAGGCTCACTTAGTTTTGCTTCACAGCTCCCAATGTACCATGGACCATTCAAGAAAAATGTCGTGGAAAAATCTAAGTATTGCCCCTGCAACATGCACCAGTCTTGAGAGAAGAGAGGATTTTTTTTTCCTTTAAAACCAAGAAGCAGTATGAAGAGCCTCTTCACATCCCCTAGTCACCAGCATGAATTCCAGCTGATAAACTTAATTTGACCTAATGATGTGAAATAAAAGTAATACTTTCTGTTACAGCCCTTATAACTGCCAAAAATTAAGGCACTTGACTTATGTTCCCTACACGAGGTAATACCAGTGCATTATTGAAAGAAAATTACTGAGACCAGCAAAAAAATGAGGATTTTAATCTTCCTAAAAAAGGACGCACATGATAATATGGGCAGAGATTGCATTGAACTTTTGGTCTGGCTTTTGGATGTTATTTCTTGCTTTACCTCCTGTGTGTCTGATGGAGCATTGCCAGCTCTCCCAGATTTGTACAGCCAAGTGATTCGAGCCCCTGGGGTAGGAACTATTCAGCTTCTTGACAATGTCAAGCTTTTTTCTTTTCCTTGGTAGCCCCATATGATGACTAATTTTATGTTCCCTGCTATTTCTCCAATAAACACAGCAATTAATTACACATATTTTAGTCTTAGGACCAAGCTTACTCTCTCTCCTCCCAGAATCATTCTACATTCACTAGTCTGTGTAATTTCCCTACTCAGTTGGCACCTGTATTTAACAAACAATAAGCACAGGATGAGATGACCTTAAAACATGATTGAACTCAGCATGCAGCCCATAAGAAATATGGGTGCATGTGTGTACTGAGGGATTTAAAAAGCCTTGAAGTAGTTCGTTTAGATGCTGGCAGCATAAGTCCTTGTTTTGAAAATACTTTTTTTCATTACTATTATCAATTCCAAGGAGCTCTTTGGTTTTGCACTTTTCAGTTGGAATCCTAGTCATAGTCACATTAATTTGATTTAAAGTTGACATAAAATGAAGGAAAAAGCTTGAACAGAATTCATATTCCCTTTACCAATGCACCAAAAAAAAGGAAGGATGAAGTTGAACAAAATATTTCCTTTTGGACCAAAATAATTTCTATTTTTCTTCTTTCCAGCTGCCCTTCTCAGCTCCAGGAGTTTTGAGCTGTGCAGCACCAAATCAATGCCTCTTATATATCCAGCATTACCTGAGTGTCCCCCTCCCTGGGTTTTTCCCAGTTTCCTTTGTCAGTCTGCCAGAGTGGGCTGGTGGGTCTGGTCCTAGGGAGCCCACTGTCCTTTCCCAGGACAGCTGCAGAGCTCCTCATGGACCAGATATGGTGCAGTGAAGGGGAACAGGAGGGGACAGGGAACTAAGAGGACCCATTTTTTTTTTCCCAGTAAAAGGGAAGTAGTGGGGCTGATAGCTGCTCAGTTGAGCCTCCATTTATCTGCCCTTGTAAATGCCTCAGATTCTGAGAGAACAGAGATGAACGTTCTGCTTGCTTCTTGCAAGAGTCCTTCATCAGGCTTGTCCTCTCCAGGACACAGAGAGTGAGGGGATATTGTGTGGGGTGATTCCAGCATCCCCATGGCTGAGCCTTCTGGCTAGAGAGCAGCCAGCTCATAAAATGAAACTTTCAGAGCTGCACTTACAGAAGACAAACCAAGGATTTTTACTTGCCAGTAGTGCTTTGCTTGTCCAACTGATCTGTGGACTAGCACAGTCAGTCATCTAACAGAGATACCCTATAAAGATCAAGCAGAATTTCAGAGCAAGACTTGGGGAGACATTAAAGTGGTTGCTGACGGCAGAGTTTACTGCAGGGTGAGATGCCATGGGTACGGATTTCATGATACATGCTGAAAAAGCAACTTTTTTTAATGTACCATTCATCCAGAAAAGAAGTTCCTATCACCTGAGTTTAGAGATGACCTATACCCAAGGAGTTATGCTGCAAAACTGCTCAAATTCTTCTGCACCAAGAATGTACCCATTTTCCAAACTGATTCATTGAGACAACAGCCTTTGGATTATCCAATTCAAGTTTTCACCAACTGGAGCTATTTAGCTGTGCTCCCAATTTTTTAAAACTAGCATGTGGAAAAGCATATTAAAAACTAACTACTCCCAAAGTCATCGTTATTGTCCAAAATATGTTTTGTTTAGGTAATTTAATCAGGCTTTGCTCACAACACATGGGAACAAATTTGCTCTTTCTGCAGTGCTGAGAGCTCCTTTGTGCGTAAAGCACAAAGCAGGAAGAATTGCACATCAAATTGTAACCAGATAAGGCATTTCTTGTGATGAGAAAACGTGGCAGAATTTGGTGCATCACTGGATTTTAACGTCACTACTTTTATGGAAAATGGCACGTGGGGCTTTCATAACCATGAAGATCCAATGCTCATTTGAGCAGTCACACCTCTCACAGCAGGCTCATTCCCTGACATTTCTGCTGGCAGCCGTCTCTCAGCAGCCCCCTCATTACACATCTCTAATGCCACTTCTTGTGTCATTTGATTTTCCTGTGAAGGTCTTCTACTCACTGCCTTGCCACACTATTTTGCTCACAGTTTCTAATGAAACCACAGCCAAGATAATACCAAACATAGCACAAAATGGAGAGGGGGAAAGCATTTGGTCCTTCAAAATTCGCTGAAATTTGTTGACCCACAGAGGAGGACATTTTGATAAAGTACATCCTCAGAAAAAAATACTTTCCCTCAAATGAGTTGAGGCGTCAGACAAATAAAAATCTTGATGATGTATTTTGGAATAAAAAAAATACTGTAATTCCCATTTCAGGATACAGTTGTTGAAAATATTCTGTACATGAATACCAATCCCTGTTAATACTTGACCCTTGGAGAGGTCATTAACTGGCAGTCTCTGAATGAAACCAGGAGGCTGTAAGCAGTTTTTGGCACAGTTGATAGAAAGGACAACTTTCAGCTGTTGGCTACATTTTTTTCCCTTTCCCCAACTGATACTGTAATTGCAAGGAATTTTTTTTGAAAATGTGGGACTAATCAAAAGAGGGAAACCATGAGGAGAATGGAAATGAGGAAGAACAATTTAGCAGCAGAAAATAGAAATCTCAAAGGGAATGCAAACAGATGGACTTCAGGGAAAAAAATTAAATTATATTTTAGGAGTATTATTGAAGCCTGATGAGGAAAAGGGTTAATTAGCAGATAAGAGAAGAATTCTGCAAAACTGATTTGGCTGAAGAATAAAAACCTTCAAGAGAAGCAACTGACAGATAAACAGACCACATCCCCCTCGAAAGGTGAAACAGCAAAGCCTCCAGAGATGTCAGGCACTGAGAGGCTCTTACTGCAGAGCTGATACCAACAAACTGTCAGCCCGGGCAGCAAAGCTTCTCTGCATGAAAAAGCACCTCCTGTGAGAGCTGTCTGAGGGATACAGAGAGCAGAGCTGCTGCTGTAACAAACTCAGCACGCTGTTTGCATTTTCTGGTAAAATCCATTGGCAAACTTTGTGAGTCAGAAGGAAAGAGCTCTCCATCCTCCCTAACTGTGTATGCCTGGTCTGTCTGCAGGTCAGTTTTGCTGGAAAGGTGGTGCACCAGACAAATCTGTTCACCGACTGAGGGAGTTTCCATCCCCAAACACCTTGGTGACAATTCATGGCTCATGTGGGTATTTGTGCTGGGGGCAACCAGGGCATAGGACCAACAAGTGAGAGGGATGCGGCAGAACAATTTCTTGGGAGCAACTGTGTCTCTTTAGCCAAAAAATAACTTTCTGTGTGAAAGCCCTACAACATTCACCTCTACCTGCCCTGTAGGAAGGGAAAAATCTTGAAAGGAAAAAAGGACATATTAAAAACCAACAAAACCCGCCGCTCCCCTGCTTTCCTCCCGGAGCCTGCTGCTGTTCCACAGAGACATTCCCGAAGCGGGGCACACAGTTGTTTCCAGGGTGTGGGAGAGCGGTCATTACGAGCCTGAGAGGCAGCACCACGGAAGGTTCGGGAGGATAGCGGCTCCTGGATCCCAGCTCCCCTCTTCCAGCTCCCGGATCCCGGCTCCTCTCTCTCGGCTCCTCTCTCCCGGTTCCCGGTTCCCTGTCCGGCCGGCAGGGGGCGCTCAGAGCCCGCCGCCCTGGGCGCTGCCGGTCCCGGGCACGGAGGGTCCCTGGGCGGAGGGAGGTCAGGAGCATCCCTATCCTCCTCTGGCTTCTTGCAGGTCTGCTGCTCTTCCAACGGAAACAATAAGCGCCCCGATGAAACTGGCCGGCAGGACCTAAACCTGGGAAATAATGCAGGAAGGAAAAAGTAGAAAATCTGGCATCTAAATATTGCAGGGCTTTCTTTCTTTCTTTCTTTCTTTCTTTCTTTCTTTCTTTCTTTCTTTCTTTCTTTCTTTCTTTCTTTCTTTCTTTCTTTCTTTCTTTCTTTCTTTCTTTCTTTCTTTCTTTCTTTCTTTCTTTCTTTCTTTCTTTCTTTCTTTCTTTCTTTCTTTCTTTCTTTCTTTCTTTCTTTCTTTCTTTCTTTCTTTCTTTCTTATAATAGAAAAGCAATAGCACAATATTTCATTAGCAACTGGAGAACAGAGGCGTCCCGGCTTGTTTCCAAGTGCTTCTTGGCTGGAGAAATGAAGCATTTACAGAATTTATTAGCCTACTATTAAGCCTTCAATTCTGCAACAAACTCTTATTCTCTCCGCCCTCTATCCAAAACTCGCCAAGAAATCCTTGTGTACACATCCAATGAGGCCTCAGAAACAAGTCCTTCTGTTTTCTGGGAGCTTAATTTTTATTTTTTTTTTGCACAATGTGAGAGGTTGAACATACTGCTTGCCAGGTGTTGCAGACAATTTCCTGTTGTGTTTCTATAAACACCACACCAGTTCTGCTAAAGAGTCATCGCTTTCTGTTTAACACCTTTCTTTTTCCTTTGTTAAACAGTGTTTCCTGTTGCACAGTAATTTGGGTTCTCTAACAGATCTCATCACTCAATACTTAATCACTCAATATTGCATGAGCACACCACTTTTCCTCCTTCATCTTCTCCCCTGAAGAGGTCTTACCCTCCATGCCTCCTGTAATGCCATTCACAACTCACAAAGTTGACTCTACCTCAGGCTCCTTCCATGCAACAAAGCCTGCATCTGCATCACTGCCCCTCTTCTGGCTGCTGGCCTCTATCCTGCTGCCTGATCTTTCCAGGCAGGCACAGCTGGTCACCCTGATTCAATATTCCCTCACTAGCTGTGCTTGCTTGGGCTTATGGGGTGTCACCACAGAGGGGAGACCATGACCCTAAACTTCATCTGTAAAGATGACATTTAGCAGAGGCCATGTGCCTCAAAGCATGAGACATCCTTCTGTTTCCACCTGATGTTGCATCCCTGTCTGGGCTCCTGGTTTGGGGATGCTTTCCTTCATGCGACCGAGGCACAGAATTCTCATTTCTTTGAGACACTTCCCTGCCTAAACTAATAGAGTAACTAGTTTGTGGATGACTAAGGGGCTACAAACTCTTCTTAATTACTTCAGGAACCCTTTTTGCTTCCTCAGGCATGAACTTTGAATGGTTCCATTGAATGGAAGGAGATACTTAAAGGCTACTGAGTGTCTGTTTGAATTCCTCATTGAACTGGAGATGTGAGCCTGTTCCTGTTGAGCAGGTGTACTGCATCAGAGCTGTGCTAATGGGCACTTCTGGGAGCAGACATGGAAAAACACTGAGGTTGACCTGGCCTGGATGTACTTTAGGGCTCCAGCTGCAGAATTTTCACATGGCAAATGTGACAGACACTCACTTAAAAAGAAGCATCCATTTAGGGGTCAGACACTAGTTTTCTGACTAATTCTAAGACAATCTCTCCATTGTCTGTTTGTTATCTTTTCCCACCTGAAGAGAGTCCTCCAGAGAACAGAAAGCCAAACTCCAAAAAAACTAGAAAAAGTCCAAAAGACAAGATCTGCAAAGAAATATTTGATGAAGTGGGTGAGTTTGATGTAGATAAGAGAAAACTAAAAGAAAACTTCCAACTGTATACTGTTCTTGACAGGTTTAACCCTTCCAAAAAAAATTCCCAATTGGCAACTCAGACCACCTCTCTCAGACAGGATTTAGACATGTTGCCGATCATGCAGAAGACACCCTGATCCTCTAGTTTATTCCCAAACTCCTTTCATCTTATGTATACATGAATACACAGAAACTTAAGGTGTTCTACAGATGGTTCACTATTTTTCTTCTTGTCGACACTGTTACCATAGTATTCTGACTTCTCTCTCACTTAGTTTTAAGCCTGTGTTCAGCTTGCTTCAAAGAGAAGAAAATAACCTACTCTGCATGTCCTCAGTGAACCAAAAAGGACCAAGTAAATTGTAGTAAGGCAGATCCAGGATAAGCAGTCTGAAAATCTTACTAATACTTATGGGTAGGAAAACAGGGGAATAGCTCACCCAAGCAAACTATGGAGCATCCCTCCTCTGACATGTTTCAAAGCAAGCTACAAAACAGTCTGTCAAAACTGAGAGCTCCTGCACACTTCCTTAGGCTTGGGATGATGTCTAGGAAAATTAGAAATACCCTGTGTTCTGTGTCTGCTGAAAGGCAAGGCAAGGAAGAAAACATCTTTGGCAAAAAGAAAGGGAAGTACTGTGCAAATGGTGCTATGGTCACACTAAAGAAAAGACTTCAATTTACAGCACTGTCATTCTACTTATCAGGACCACTGAGTTTGCTTAAACATACAATATGTAGCACAGTAATTCCCTAAATTTATAAATTAACTTGTTGAAATGGTTTTGCTTTCACATCTGTGTCTGAAACTGATTTCCACCATGACACATATGACTAGAGCTCTATAGTAACTTTTCTTTTACCCTTGTTTGATTTTTTTATAATGTATTTTTAAATAAAAGGAATATTATATGCAATAATGAATTAAAATAAAAGGAGAAAAAAAAAGCTATTGTAAATCAGGACATCATGTATCTTTTTAACCATAAGAGATGAAAAGAAGTTAAGTGAGGGTGTAACAAACACCAAAAAATGAAAACACACAATAAAAATGAAAAAAGATCAATAAGACCTAAAGTATATTTTTTAAAATCTGTACAACACTGGTAATAATTTCAGCAGTGATGTGAGCTTTTGTTGCCTTTTAATAAACACAAAATTCTGGATTCAGGTGTGATAGAATAATATCAAGGATGTAAAGGAGAAGCAGCAGTGCATTTTGTACCAAATAATGGTGTGTTTCTACTGAGAAGCAGAGAATTATTGACCCTCTGTTTTGCTGCACCATGTGAAATTCAATCCAGCCAGATGATCCCATCTGAACCTGGAACTAGTTTCTTCTAGATGACTATCTGTGCAAGTATCCAAATACGCCTCCAAAGTGCCTGAAGATAAAATACAAGTAATGGGAGGTGACTCCAAATTGCTTGGACTGTGAATGAGCCAACTCTTCTTCAAAACTTATTTCCTGGAAAGACTCCAGACTTATTTTCAATTAAAACAAGTATGAAACAACTTTTTGCGGTACTTGGTCTTCCGAGACTCCTCTTCTTCCTCAAACTGCAGCTCTTGGGCATGTGACTTTATTTTTAAAAAAATGAAACACTTTTAGGCCATCTGCGTTTTTCTGCATAGCAAGCAGCCTTATGTAATTCTGTTCTGCTGACCTCTCTCCTGCTGCAAGGCCTGTCTGCAGAGCCATTGCATTAGGAGGAAATGGCAAGAGGCCTTTTGGAACACTCTCTCCCCTAGCACCGTCATAAATCAGCCCGACTCCTACATTTCTGGGCACTGCATCCGTTGTTGTGTCTGACATAAGGCCACCTCCCCCCAGGCCCTAAAGCACATGTCCTGATCTTGCCTTCTCAGCAGAGGATTTGTGGGAGGGGATGAGAAATTACAAAGTACGAATTCCTTCGGAAATCGGCGTCATTCAGTGTTGGTGATGTGTCCCCTTGGCTGGTCGGATGAACAGCCCATTGCACGTCATCCTAAACTTTACCACAATTAGTCATGAAGTTAATCCAGAACTGGGAGAAGGGCAGTGGCTGCATTGCTGGAAGGACAGCTAAATGAGAACATATGTGCTACTGAGAAACAGCTACAGCTACGTCCTCAGCTACGTTGTGAAACACGGCTGACACAGCCTCAAAACTATTAATTTCCTGTCTTGGTGATAAACTTCAGTACCCTGCGTAAGAATTCTGAGGCTAGAACAAATTTCTCCATGCCTTCTCGACCCTTTTACCAGTTTTCTAAAGGAATCTTTTCTGGTTTGTTTAAGCTAAAATTGAGAATATCTATGAATATATATAAAAGTGCTACTACTTTATGCTATAACACAATGTATCTCCATCCTTGCTACAGCATTTTCCTGGATATTCTTCAGCAATGCCTGTGATCTAAGCACATGGCAATTTAATTTTCAGCAATAAAGTCAGAAAAAAAAGCAGGACAAGTGTTTCTGTTCCTTAGTTTGGCTATCTTTGAGACACGGACATTAAAGACTTTTCACCTGAAATTCATTCAGACAATTGAAGACTGATCAGTGTTTGGTTCCATTTGGGAAGGATATTAGTTCTTCACAGAGGTGGAGACCCTACTCTTGTATGAGAGTTTGAGCTACAGTCATGTTTTTGCCAAAAAGACAGATACTTCCTTGCTGCTGTTTCTGATACGTTTGTTAGGTGACTTCTACTGGTGCACCACTTTTCATCATATACACTAACTCATAAAAGTGTTGAAAAGCAGCGCTTCATTTTGTAGCATAAAAAACTGTTGGCAGACTTGAGCCATGTCTATAACACTTGCATGGAAAGCAACACCAGCTTGAAACATAAGCAGTGATGTATTATGGCATCTTGACTGTGGTCTTATTCCTATTGGTATTATAGGGATAAAAAATAAATAAAGAAAAGTAATATTTTTCTGTAAGTGTAAGCAGTTGATTTTGGGCAATAGTCTGTAGGACAGCAGGCAAAACAGAGAAAGCCAGAGCTCCTGCTACAGAATGATGGGCAGGTTTCTCACCAGAAATGGCTTCATTTTGGTATCATTGAAAGGATTCTTAGGACTGCTCTGGCCAGGGCTTGAGGACAGCCAGCAGGATGGTGGGCTGTACACTAGATACATGAGATGGCTTTATGCCAGGGTCCCCAGGTTCTGGGGACAGTGAGGTGACTTTCTGGCATTTTCTACCCTTTAAGATGTCACTATTTCTATGCACCACCATCTCTCCATTCCAGTGGTTGGAAATTGCAACCAACAGGCCAATATTTAAACACTTGGCTGCCTGGCCATTCTTTGTCCCCACTAGGGCACTTCAAAGGCAGTAGGCAATGTTTCATTGCTGATTGATTACACAGGAAGTAAAACACTCTGAAAGAGAGGAGTGGAAACTGGAAATTCCCCTTCACATGGGAAAAGTTAGAAGATGAGAAGGAGTGTAAGAAGTCCTAAGGAAAGAATGATGGGGATAATAACTACTACAGGTAGCCTACACAGGTCATATTCTGCTCTTGCTTTATCTGCAGACTTACCAAAAATGGCATTTTGTGAGTTTGCTCCAGAACAATGGAAAAATGGAGACCCAAATATCCACAGGTTAAAATTAATAGGAATTCTCAAAATGCCATCTCAGTTTTTCCATTTGCTGTCAGTAAACCCAAAAAGCAGCTCTGTAGCCATCCTCTCTTTCTATTTGCTTACCTTTACTGGTAGGAATACAAATAATAATTTTTGAAATAAAAACTGAAGTTTAAACATAGCCATGAATCACTAGAATCATGAGCCTATAGAACAGGTTTTACATATTATCTCTTAGGATTCACCTGCACAAAAAATGCAAAATACAGACTGCTGATCCAGCCTGTGTACCTGGAACAGTTAAGCTTTTCCCTGTTTCTTAGCCCATTCCAAATTACATTTGCTGTTTTTTCATAGCAGATTGCATGGCTACATGTAAGATAGAGGATATTTAAGTACCACAATAACTTTCATAGGAATATGGCCATTTCTCCTTGATGTGGAATCTTTAAATTGAATCTGGAGGCTTTTCTGATGATTCACTACATCTCCAGTACAAAAAAAAAAAAAAAAAAAAAAGGGCTTTATAAAAGAAATTTTGAAAAAGAGTCAGTATTTTGTAAGAAGTCATGTTAGATAATAATAAAGATAATTTCTGAACATGAAATATATTACTCTTCCTCAGGAGAATTATTATGGATTGACAGCCTTACAATTAAGGCAGAATTTGATTTTACAACTAAAATACCACATTATCAACCACACAAAAGGAGAAGCAACACTGAATGTTTAAATTCACTCTTACAATATCTATTTCTGACTTTTTTTGTGTGCCTATCCCTACATCTCTAACAGGCAAAGCACTAATGCCATTAACAAAATTATCTGGCAAAATAATGATTTTTTGCTGGTGTATATTGCATAGGCTTTTCCCTCAGAACAGGCTTTTGGACACACATTCTAGTATCTGTGATCTTTTAGGTAATCATAGAATGGAAGTGCTTATCTGAGAGATGAGGTTTCTTCCTTTGTACTCTTAGGCAGCTGAAATGAATAATACTTTAAACCCTTGGCTACTTCATTTGTAACTGCTTGGTAATTGTGAAAGGGTACATTCCTGCTAAAAGATTAATTTAGTTCCTGCATGAGAATTCTTAGCACATACCACATATGCAGCAGCCCTTCTCAAAAGAAGGTGACTCAGTTTCATCTAACACATTAGGAATGTGCACCTTCTCTGCTTCTGATTAATTTCTGAGAACTGAGTACAAGCAAATAGCATTTCCACAGCCCTTGCTGATTCTAATGGCATCTCTCCTGAAACTGCAGGTGAAGGAATGTTCATTTTCAGACTACTGCCTACTGCCTATAATACCAAAGATGAATGAAATTGCAGGTTTGCAAAAAATGCTAGAGATAAATAAAATTATATGTTTACCTTAAAATAGGCCATCATTGCAGTTTTTCAGCCAAACCTCTCTGTGAAATCAAGTGAAAAATAGCTGGTTTCCCAACACGTATTTTCATTGCCTTTTTTTTTCTTTTTTTTCTGACCACTCAAAATCTCTGAAGATATGAAAGAGTGAGGACTGTGCAAATTGCTGACCCCTTACATATTAGTCTGAGGGGAAGAGATACAAATAAACATCAGAAAAAGACATAAGAAGTTACCATTTTTCAAGATGCTGGAGGCTAACAAACTCTGGAAAGATGAAAGGTCATGTCACCAGGAAGGGTATTGAACCAATTAGAAAATGACTCACCAGAATTTAATGGAAGCCTCGTTCAAATCTGCACTGAAATTTAAATATATAGTGGAAAAGTCACGTACTGCCATCCATTGTGCAAAGTTCTGTGCTTACAGAATCCTCCAGGGCTGGCATGTCTAGGCAAAAAGAAACATATTACTCCAGCTCTAGACTGTACAACATAAGGAGCTAAAGACAGACAAATGTAGCAGAGAGTTCTACTGAAAGTTGAAATAATTCTGTAAACTAAGTTTTTTATCTGAGCTTCAGGTAACACTCTAGAAACACTCTAGTTTCTGTTTGTGCATCTACCAGTGCTTGACTGGCTCCTGGGAACTTTGAGGCAGCTTATGTATTTATGAATAATATTTTGATGTATTTTTGAACTCAACTCCTCCATCATGTAGCACTCACTTACAAATGATAGTATAATTATTGACATTTTTATGATGTGAGCTAATATTGCAACTTCCATAAATACTCGGTTTCTGATCACAAGCTAATACATTCATGAAATGCCTGAAATAAATCTACTGATCTTAAACCCGTGATGGTTAGATACTTGAATTTGCTGTTGAATCATCATATTTTATTTGCATGTGCTGCATCAAAGCTTAATGATAATTTTTCGTTTGAGTAGACATATTGCAGATTGGTGCCAATAATTCAGACATAACTGATGTGTCTGCTTACAAATTCACAGATTTCATATAGATCTTGTCTGTTATAATGTGACTCATTCTTCTGCCCATGATCATTTGTATGCAGTGGCATTTGTGATTTAATTTTACAAATCAAACTTAAAGCAGCAATGCAGTTTAGTTTCTTTGGCATGATAATTGGACAGTATATTATTGAATGTTAGGGTCCGTTCCCATTCCCCTTCAGCTCAGTTCTCAGCAATGCAATCTATATTTATATGATGCTAAAAAATTATTGATATCAACTGCCTCCATCTGTTGTACAATGAGACTCATGGGTGAGGCAGAGAGTGGAGCTGTTGAGACATGGGTTTGGATCTTAGCTCTTTCCTGTTCTGTTTAAATGACTTATATCCTCTGTGCTTCAGATAACTGCCTGTAAAACGATATTAACTCTGTTTGTCTTATGTACAAAGCTGGAGACAGGGACCACTCATCCTGCTGATTATACACACTGTCCAACACAGCAGGTCTCAATCTTGTTTGGAGCCTCCAAGCACGATTGGATATCAATACAGCAAAAGGCAATAGAGAATTCTGCATTGATTCACTCATTAAAACCTTTCAAATGTTTGTAACAAGAAGCCTGTTAACAGGGACTAGAAGTGTTATCCTATACTCCGAAGTTCTTCCATATATTATTTTTTGCTATGATATTTGCATCCTGCTTCCTGTTTGATGACAATCTAGTCTCAAGAATTTCCTCCCCACAGCCCTGAAACACAAGACTGCCCCATACACTTGCTGTCCATTTTGCGACATGATACTGAATTCTGGGATCATCTTAGAGAGAGGAAAATTAAAAAAAAAATTCTCCCCAAGGAAAATTGTTTAGGTTGGTTTAGTTTTTTCAGTTTGGATTCTTTATTTGTTGGTTTTTGTTGTTGTTGTTCTGGCTGTTGTTGTTGTTAGTTTTGGTTGTTTTTTTTTCCTCAGATAATTTTGGTTTTTGCTCATGTTAGGGCTTTTTTAGGGTTGGAAATGTGAGGGACAAAACTCATAAACATAATTTTTAGGCTAAATTTACAAGTGAAGTGGAAAAAGTCATCACTGAGAATGCAAATTTAATTCAAAGCCATAGAGGAATTTTTGAGTATATTAGTGTAACCCAGGGGATGAGTACAAACTTCACACATTTCCGGACATTTCCTCACCTCTGAATTTTGAAGAGTATGTTTTGCTACATTTCCCTTGAGAAATATGGTTTCTTTTGATTTCTCTCAGTCTGCATTCCATATGGTGACACTAAATGCTGCATCCTGTCCTCAGCAGCTGCAAAGTTGATGGGTGTTGAAGGAACTTGCCAACTTCAGTCCTTACTCTTCACTGTGCCAAAAAGAGCCCCACACCTACTTGTTTTCAAGCCAGCAGAAGTGGCATGAGCTGGATTATCTGATAACAGGTTTGGTCAGAGGCACTCTGGGTGTGAAGTCTTCTGGTCAGAAGATGCTAAATAATATCTCAAGGGAAATTTTAAATTTTTTGCACTTAGCACCAAAGAAATGCTGGCATCCTGAACATGACCATGTTTTTCTTCAAACAGCTAGCTCAAATATGGGGTCAAAAGTTTCATTTCCTCACTGGGAGACTCTCTGTGCTGGGTACATATATCCTGAATCACTGAAATCCCTCAGCCTGTAATTAATTAGCTCAAGTAGCTTTGATGTTTACAGAGAGAGGGAAGCAGTGGAGATTGCCTGCAAGGCTCAACTCTCTCAGTAGCTTACAGGCCTCTTCTGGCAGAGAGGGGTTTAATAGCACTACACACTGCAAAACAGCTCAGCCAGGGTTGTATTTCCATTATTGCTTGCCTGCTGTGGAAGGTGGAAGTTCTCTGGATGTGTTTGGGCATCTGATCAGCTTTTGTAAATGTGAGGATGAGGTGGGGAATATCTGACATGGGGAACTTGGCCCCTGTCAGAGAGGGACTGAGTCAGATCTTCCCGTGCTCGTGGGACACACTTTGGTCTGTGAATGTTCCAGGAATTGCAGATTACAAACAGTAGCTGCTGAGATGAAAAGAAAACTATTGATACAAAGGAGAGTGAGAGCAGATCACTGGGATGCTTCAATTGAAGGAGGGCTCCTTCCAGAATAACAAAAAAAAAAAACAAAACAAAACAAAAAAACAAAAACAAAAACAAAAACAAAAACAAAAACAAACAAACAAAAAAAACCCAAAACAAAACCAAAAACAAAAAAAAAAAAAAAGAAGTAGGGGCAATGAGGAAAAAAAAAAATTTAAAAAAAATGTACCACAGAAAAAAGATTCTGTGTACTCCAAGGTTAGCAATGTCTGACTCCGCACTTCAGATCAGTTTTACTCAAACCATGTGTGCTGTTCAGTGTGTTCTTTACGTGTGTTCAATTACAGGGGTTATCTCTTCTCCATAGGAGTTATCAATAGGGGTTATCCAATCCTTCAGGTTAATTCTTCACTTAGTCATCTACTGATACAGAGCAAATGCCAAATACTTTAAAGGAAATGTCAGTAGTAGGAATCAGCCCATATCATTCCTATTGTGCACTAGGATTGTTTTTTATAGTTGCTGCTGCGTAAACGTTTCCAAATTGGCTTGTGGCCCAGAGACAAGAGAAACACAAAACATTTTCTCTGGTATCTTTGTCATGTTTATTTTCCTCCCTTATTTAAATGGGGATGTTCTTTTCTGCCCTAAGGTTACAAAGTAGCAGATGCTTTTCAAGCACTCCAAGACTATAGCAAAAATCACGGAACTTTTTAAAATAGAAAAATGTTATAAAAACTAAATATTTCTAGGGTTTACATAAGAAATCACAGTCTAAATCAGATAACTCAAGAAGAATAGGGTAACAAAACACTTAAAGCTTAAAAAGATACCCTTGAAATACATGGTAAGGGGATGTGATTTATCAAGTAAATTTGAGGAAACTGATCTGTTTCTCAGTATTACACAAAATTAAGAAAATGCTAAGTTTGTTTTTCTAGTAAATAACTTGGTAAAAATATTCACTTATCTCTTGCTATTGTACCCAATATCTATTCAACTCAAGCTCTCATTCTAGATATGTTTCTTTTAATTATATATTTTAGTTACATCTCCAGATGCTCAGTGTCTGGATGCCTTTCCCAGTGGCTACAACTACATCAGATGAACAACGAAGAGAATATTTTTCCTACAATGCTCACTGCTCTGAGGATTGAATCCATATCATTAAAAATGGTGGGAATTTTGCCAATGATTCCAAGTGGTGCAGAAGGACATCTACCATTGAAATCCGCATAAATGTTTCACCTCTAGTCAAAATATTCAATAACTTCACACAGCTTTTGGTGGAATTTCCTGTAGGCAGTTCTCTAAATTACAGCTTCTGGAGCTTTGTTGAACCAAACTGAAAGAAAAAAACATTCAACAGAGACTGGACAGTTAGAAAAATGCACAAGCCATAGCAATGTTTTTTTGGCTGTGCTGCATTATGCACATAAATTTGCAGACATACATATACCAGTTAATCAATCAGCTCCAGTCAAAAATGTCAGAGTATCATAAATGATATTGCACCATCAGCCTGTGTTCAGGCAATTTCTTTTCACTCTATTATAACTTTTCATCTTGAGCCAATATTAAATTCCATTTGTCACAATAGGTGTCAGTAGCTATACCATTTTCAGTAGCATCTTCTAGATAAAACACCCCAATGTCCCTCTGCAGCACCATTAGCAGTATTGACTACTCTATTTTCTCTCAATAGAAAGCCCCTCACAGAAACCTTATTGTGGAAAAGGCATCCTCAGCAGGGCCAAACATCATTTGAGTGATGTTTGAAGGAGAAGAGATTAAGTACTTAGTAAGAGTTATGAACAAGGCTCTCTGCCATTTTCATTTAGGGACTTGGATCATTAAAGGGACATGTTTTTCCTTGTCGGTGATGCTTTATTGTCATTTAAGTGGGCTCCTGCCATGCAAAGGGATGGAAAATTATTAATACTTTGGCTAAAAACCTCTCCAACCATTCCTCATTCAACTCTTAAAAAGAGAACCACTGACAGAAGCTGTGAGGTGATAAGAAGATGTAGGGAGAGGACAGCTGACTTTCTGTCAGTCATTTATCTTGTCTCCTTTTCAGGCACTGTGCTGGGACACAGGGTGTCCAGTTTGTGCCCAAGGGATTATCTCAGATCATCATTTAGAGATAATGAAGAAATGCTATTCTCCTTCTGTAAATGTAAGAAACAATAGCAAGTGCCAAGGAGTACAGTCTGGCTGTTAGAGCAAAAGACAAGGGGCAGCTGCTCTTTGCTTTACAGCTGCTTGTATTATTATCTCAGCTGAGTCATACTAAAGGAGGTAGGAGTGGAATGATGGGCAGAGGTGGAGATCAGAACATCTATTTGTTCTTAATTAAGTATCCTCTTTTTCTTCCTCCCAGTAACATTAAGGGAAAATAATGGCATTTGATATCTCACTGGAGAATTACATGAACATTTTTGCTCTTGAAGTCACTGCATACTGCTATTAGTGGGTCTTTTTGGGTAAATTACTCAGCTCCTGAGCAGAATATGTGACAGAAAATTACTTTCTAGTGCCTTCCACTATGCTGATTTTAGTCATGGAAAGGTTCTGGTGCACTGAAAGAACATTTATATTGCTGCAATCAGAGAGAGAAAATGCATATGATTTACCCTGACCTCAGTGTCCAGGCAGCTCACAAGCAGAGCTTGCTTTCTGACCTCTGGGAATAAAACTTCCCTAAAAAAAACCAGAACTGATCTCAGACAGTGACAGAAATTCAGATGGCAAGAGGAAACTGAAGAGGGTTTTTTAGCTATTATGAAGTCACTATTCCTGTCTTGCACTGCCAAAACATGGAGTTTTGGGACCACTTCTCTTCCAATTTTTGTTATGGCATTTTCACATGCAGATAAAAACAAGAAGCTTGGGCAAATAAAATATTCAATTTAAGTGCTGCAAATTGTTTGTTTACTTTCAAAACTATATAGTATTGCTTCTTCTTAAAAACAACTTCATCTCTATTTAATAAATTACTGGCCTCTCAGGTGAGGCTAATCTCTGATTTAAGGGAATGCTTCTTCCCTTACAAACAGGTGTATCACTACAAAAAGTAGAAGTAACAAAAATATTACATAGGAGCAGAGGGGAGCAGACCCATCACACCCTGTGGGTGAGTCCTGAAAAGAAGCACAGTGGAAGAATCACCTTCTTAATGTTCTTTTTTAAATGATCTCAAGCACTAAGTTGTTCTATTCATCAAACAGCTTCATGTTACAACCAGGTACAATGCAACAAGCATGTGACTCTTAACAGATATTATGCTAACATTACTTTTCTAAAGTATGTAAATTTAGATATGAACATTGAATGAGTCCCACTGGCAGCTGACATTAAAAGTAAAGTTCTGCCAGAGTTTTCTTACCCTTCCCTGCCACTATTTCCAACTTCTGAGTTATATTTCTTCTGACTTCACGGAAAATTGACTGTACCGGGTGCAAGAAAAATTGCAAAACTATCCTCTAAGAATACACAGAGATCATTTTTACTCTATCCATATGATGACCCACGTCCTTTTTGAAGACTGGAGTTTAATGACTACACTATGACTATAAGAGTTATCTCCAGCGGCTAGAGATGACTTTTTTTTGTGATACATTTGATAGTTGCTTTGTGGACATATTTTCTTTTAGTGAGATAAATCTTCAGATCAGGCAGAACTGCATCAGCTCACAGACTAACCTAGGACAAAACACCCTTGCTGTGCTTCACAGCCACCTGTGGAATCACAGCACTGTGCAGTCAAGGATTTGTGTTCCTGAAGCTTGTGGAACATTGCCTATGCTTAGATTTGAGCACTACATTTTAAACACTTGTCCACCATCTCTGCCAATGTGAGTTTGCGTGTGAACTGACCTGAGAGACACCTGCAAAGCTTGTTGTTTCAGCGGCTAGTTTATAGGCCTTAGCTGAGCCTGAAAATTCCTCATTAGTCTCAGCTTCACCTCCTGCCTCTCAAAAATAAATAGTAAGTAATGAAGGGCAAGAAAGACACACACCATGTGTGCTCCTCCTGTGTTTGCTCTGGGTTTCCCTCCAGGTCCCCTCCTTCCTGTCTTCTCTCATCCTCTTCTCATGTTCTCTGAAGCTACATGACTGGAAAGGTCAAATGTTATCTACTTCCTCAGTTTGTTGGAGGCTGCTTAAAAAGTTCGTTTCCAAAGCTCTGAAAAAATTCAGTCTCTTTCACATTCTTTATTTCTCGTGAAACCCAGATGACACTCAGGAAAGGAAGAAAATACACTGACTGAATTTAACAGTGTGCTGCTAGTATTTCTTGCTCCGTGGAAAGGCAATCTCCCTCAGCACACTGGAAAATGTCCAAACTAATAACAGTAATTAATAGCTGGAGTAATCACATCCCATGCAGCGGCAGCATGTGACCCCTCATAAGCATGAATATATTTTCCTTCTGGCACCTACCAAGAGAAAGAAATATTATAGTACTGGCACAGGAAGCTCAAAGAGACCGAGCCACTGGACTTCAGGCCCTGAGGACACCCACAGCAGCCCCAGGGACCTGCTGCTGGCCTTGTGACACGCTGTGTGACACGCTGGGCTGTGGCACCCCATGGCAGCCAAAGCAAAGCCCTGCCCTACCCAGCTTGCAGCTCACTGGGCAGTACACCAGGTCAAGGGGTAATGGTTTTAACGGAAGGAGGGCCAATTTAGATTAGATACAAAAAGCTTTTCTACAATGAAGGTGGTAAAACACTTGAACAGGTTGCCCAGAGAGGTGGTAGATGCCTCATCCTTGGAGACATTCTGGATGAGGCTCTGAGCACCCTGGTCTAGTTGAAGATGTCCCTGCTCATTGCAGGGGGCTTGGACTAGAGGGCCCTTAAATGTCCATTTAAACTCAAACCATTATCTCCCTCACCACCCTTCTTGCAAGAGCAACACACAGCACTGCAGGGCCTGCCTGCTTCCATAATTCATGGTAATTGGGACCATTTCCACATGCAGTCCTTCCTCAGGGCATCTAGTGCCCCCAGGGATACAAACTATGGTATAACCACTGATGTTAGACCAAGGACATGGATCACAAGCACCCATTGGTTAAGATTAAAAGAAAATTATTTTTCTCCCTAAAAAGCAGACACTTTCTTGGTTCCTGACCAAACAGAGGGCATTTTATGCACCAGTGCAATAGTACAAGAGCAGTTGTGGCAAACAGCCTCAGGGAGAGTCCCTGAAGAACAAGAGAAATTCAATAACAAAGCAAACTATTAATTTAAAATAGTTACAAAGGCTGTGAAATCATGCTTTATCCTTCTTTCACTTAATAGAAAAACAGTCAGTCCAGGCAAAGTTCAGCCTTACAAACACAAGGACACACAGGGTTCAGTTGTGCAAACATAAGCTCTCCAAGTTTGATACTGCTCCCAATTAAGCGACTTGAGGGGTGAGAAACCAAATGAACAGAGGAACCAACTCAGAATGCAGAGCAGTAGCTGGTGCCCAGTCCTGTGCTCAGTGCTCTCCTCGTGCAAAACAAACTGCAGTTACATGGGATGTAATTAAATGAGACATCATTTTGACCTGCTTTTTGTGAACAAGAATACATCAGCTCTACACTTGAAAAAAAGAATGGTGGTGTCATCTAGATAGGTTGCTGACCTTTATACATGATCTGTTTATGACATGTCTGTGCTTTTGCATCTTTCCTTGACTTTCCTTCTTCTATCACTGTGAAATATTTTTGTTCATTTATTTATTTGCTTTCATCCATTTGTGTTTTTTTGGGTTTTTTTTAGAAGTAAGTACACTGAAAAATAAAAGCTAATAAAAAATTATATCTACAAGCCTCTTATGCAAAAGGTAGACTTCTTCAAGGTTTTCCTTGCATACAGTCTTTTAGTTTTGTCTGAAAGTCCCTTTCCCATTTATTCTTGCCAGTAATCTAGGAAGAAAAATTCATGGCCTGATTTCTATTTTTAACACCGTGCATATTCTGGTCTAATGCTAAAGATTAAATAGAGTGGGGACAGATCTAAATTGTTGATGTAATCTGTTGATCTACACCATGACAAATTACCTTGCAGATATTGAACTATGAGCTGATATACGTGTGCATGTGGTGTGTGGCAGGAATTTGCACTATTTTAATGAAGTTCATGATAGATTTACTACAAGTTTTGCATCTTTCATTCCACAGGGATTTTTTTTTTTTTTTTTTTTGATGTTTTATGTATTTTCCTGTATGAGGTGTTTCCTATTTCTGGATGCAAGATCAAGGTCATGGATAATCCCCAGAGTTAGCAATGGAGCAAAAAGCAAACACAAAGCCCTTTGCCATTCTTAAACTCATTTCTTTCTAGATATAGGAAACACAAGTTTAGCTGTTCACACTCAACTTGCTCTAGGAAAACAGGAATTATCTCTGTGCTGCTCCTGACTATATATTGTGGACAGATATTCAAGTACCTGGAATAGATTTCTGGGAAGGTACAGATTCAACTTTTCTGTATCTGGATAGAAAAGAAAAAACCTTTCTGATACAGGTGCTTCAGATATCTTCTTCATTTCCAGGCTGGAATTTTCCCAGCTCTTCTGTATTGCATCCACACAAAACTAAACTGCTTGGGCATTCTTGAGGCAGGATAGTTTCCTCTAAGAAAAATTGTATTTCAGTCCATGACAATTTCAAATCTGCAGTCAGTAAGCTGCTTTAATTTACCTGAGTTATGAAACATGCCCCTCTGGGATGTTTTGTATCCCTTCACTTGTGTCAAAAAGAAAAGGGGTTAATACTCTTTCCATCAAACTTAGCATTGACTCAGTTGAGAGAGTAATCTCTGAACAGAAATGGTGCTCACAGTCTGTATTGCATGGGGAAAACTTCAAATGAATAAAAACATATGAAATGAGAGGTTTTGAGAAAATCTATAACCAGAGGGACATCTCTAATAACCTGTTTTGGCTCCTAAGGTATCTCTGGAGGGTTGGTTTCCAAGACCTTTGGAAATACAGGGAAACTATTTCCCACGGGACAAAGTAATGAAGAGAAATACATTGCTATTCCATTCTTTAGCTTGCAGAATAAAAAGTTTCAGATAAACAGACTTTTTCACATCCCCAAGGAAAGAAGAAGTCACAGATGCAGGCATGATGAGGTTTGTACTTGTAAAAGCAAAAAATTTCAACTTGGTAACCTTCTGAGCAACAGGCTTATGCAGTCATATGCTGCAGCACATTAATATGCAGAAGGCATTGAAGAAAATATAAGCCTGCTTTCTCTGCTGACATATATACAAGTGTAAAAGGATGCCATGCACAATCTTCTCAAGATACATGCCCTGTTTCTCAGAGCTTAGCCAAGAACACAGATCAAGCATAGCCTCAGAATGATAAATGGTGGCAAAAGGTGAATATAATTTTATTCCTTACAAATGAAAACCAGTGATTTACGGTGTT